>NW_027370551.1:0-35250 GCF_046119375.1 Phyllobates terribilis | reverse complement strand
ATATTGTAAATGCACAAACAGTAATATCTCCACATTGCAAGGTTGCAATTCTGAAATTTTTTGCTTTTCCTGCTAATCCTAGCATGATAAAGAAGATTCAAAGAGAGTGAGATGCCAGCTCCTTTCATTCAGTCAGTAAGCTTCAAACATTTCTGGTATATGAAAAACATGTTTTTCAATGGCAAAAATCAATGAATATTGTAAATGCACAAACAGTAATATCTCCACATTGCACGGTGCAATTCTGAAATTTTTAGCTTTTTCCTGTTAATCCTAGCATGATAAAGAAGATTCAAAGAGAGTGAGATGCCAGCTCCTTTCATTCAGTCAGTAGCTTCAACATTTCTGGACGTTTTTCAATGGCAAAAATCAATGAATATTGTAAATGCACAAACAGTAATATCTCCACATTGCAAGTGCAATTCTGAAATTTTTAGCTTTTTCCTGGTTAATCCTAGCATGATAAAGAAGATTCAAAGAGAGTGAGATGCCAGCTCCTTTCATTCAGTCAGTAGCTTCAAACATTTCTGGTATATGAAAAACATGTTTTTCAATGGCAAAAATCAATGAATATTGTAAATGCACAAACAGTAATATCTCCACATTGCAAGGTGCAATTCTGAAATTTTTTGCTTTTTCCTGCTAATCCTAGCATGATAAAGAAGATTCAAAGAGAGTGAGATGCCAGCTCCTTTCATTCAGTCAGTAGCTTCAAACATTTCTGGTATATGAAAACATGTTTTTCAATGGCAAAAATCAATGCATATTGTAAATGCACAAACAGTAATATCTCCACATTGCACGGTGCAATTCTGAAATTTTTAGCTTTTTCCTGTTAATCCTAGCATGATAAAGAAGATTCAAAGAGAGTGAGATGCCAGCTCCTTTCATTCAGTCAGTAGCTTCAAACATTTCTGGTATATGAAAAACATGTTTTTCAATGGCAAAAATCAATGAATATTGTAAATGCACAAACAGTAATATCTCCACATTGCAAGGTGCAATTCTGAAATTTTTTGCTTTTTCCTGTTAATCCTAGCATGATAAAGAAGATTCAAAGAGAGTGAGATGCCAGCTCCTTTCATCAGTCAGTAGCTTCAAACATTTCTGGTATATGAAAAACATGTTTTTCAATGGCAAAAATCAATGAATATTGTAAATGCACAACAGTAATATCTCCACAATGCAAGGTGCAATTCTGAAATTTTTTGCTTTTTCCTGTTAATCCTAGCATGATAAAGAAGATTCAAAGAGAGTGAGATGCCAGCTCCTTTCATTCAGTCAGTAGCTTCAAACATTTCTGGTATATGAAAAACATGTTTTTCAATGGCAAAAATCAATGAATATTGTAAATGGCACAAACATAAATATCTCACATTGCAAGGTGCAATTCTGAAATTTTTTTGCTTTTTCCTGCTAATCCTAGCATGATAAAGAAGATTCAAAGAGAGTGAGATGCAGCTCCTTTCATTCAGTCAGTAGCTTCAAACATTTCTGGTATATGAAAAACATGTTTTTCAATGGCAAAAATCAATGAATATTGTAAATGCACAAACAGTAATATCTCCACATTGCACGGTGCCAATTCTGAAATTTTTAGCTTTTTCCTGTTAATCCTAGCATGATAAAGAAGATTCAAAGAGAGTGAGATGCCAGCTCCTTTCATTCAGTCAGTAGCTTCAAACATTTCTGGTATATGAAAAACATGTTTTTCAATGGCAAAAATCAATGAATATTGTAAATGCACAAACAGTAATATCTCCACATTGCAAGGTGCAATTCTGAAATTTTTTGCTTTTTCCTGCTAATCCTAGCATGATAAAGAAGATTCAAAGAGAGTGAGATGCCAGCTCCTTTCATTCAGTCAGTAGCTTCAAACATTTCTGGTATATGAAAAACATGTTTTTCAATGGCAAAAATCAATGAATATTGTAAATGCACAAACAGTAATATCTCATATTGCAAGGTGCAATTCTGAAATTTTTTGCTTTTTCCTGCTAATCCTAGCATGATAAAGAAGATTCAAAGAGAGTGAGATGCCAGCTCCTTTCATTCAGTTAGTAGCTTCAAACATTTCTGGTATATGAAAAACATGTTTTTCAATGGCAAAAATCAATGAATATTGTAAATGCACAAACAGTAATATCTCCACATTGCACGGTGCAATTCTGAAATTTTTAGCTTTTTCCTGTTAATCCTAGCATGATAAAGAAGATTCAAAGAAGAGTGAGATGCCAGCTCCTTTCATTCAGTCAGTAGCTTCAAACATTTCTGGTATATGAAAAACATGTTTTTCAATGGCAAAAATCAATGAATATTGTAAATGCACAAACAGTAATATCTCCACATTGCAAGGTGCAATTCTGAAATTTTTTGCTTTTTCCTGCTAATCCTAGCATGATAAAGAAGATTCAAAGAGAGTGAGATGCCAGCTCCTTTCATTCAGTCAGTAGCTTCAAACATTTCTGGTATATGAAAAACATGTTTTTCAATGGCAAAAATCAATGCATATTGTAAATGCACAAACAGTAATATCTCCACATTGCACGGTGCAATTCTGAAATTTTTAGCTTTTCCTGTTAATCCTAGCATGATAAAGAAGATTCAAAGAGAGTGAGATGCCAGCTCCTTTCATTCAGTCAGTAGCTTCAAACATTTCTGGTATATGAAAAACATGTTTTTCAATGGCAAAAATCAATGAATATTGTAAATGCACAAACAGTAATATCTCCACATTGCAAGGTGCAATTCTGAAATTTTTTGCTTTTTCCTGTTAATCCTAGCATGATAAAGAAGATTCAAAGAGAGTGAGATGCCAGCTCCTTTCATTCAGTCAGTAGCTTCAAACATTTCTGGTATATGAAAAACATGTTTTTCAATGGCAAAAATCAATGAATATTGTAAATGCACAAACAGTAATATCTCCACATTGCAAGGTGCAATTCTGAAATTTTTTGCTTTTTCCTGCTAATCCTAGCATGATAAAGAAGATTCAAAGAGAGTGAGATGCCAGCTCCTTTCATTCAGTCACTAGCTTCAAACATTTCTGGTATATGAAAAACATGTTTTTCAATGGCAAAAATCAATGAATATTGTAAATGCACAAACAGTAATATCTCCACATTGCAAGGTGCAATTCTGAAATTTTTTGCTTTTTCCTGTTAATCCTAGCATGATAAAGAAGATTCAAAGAGAGTGAGATGCCAGCTCCTTTCATTCAGTCAGTAGCTTCAAACATTTCTGGTATATGAAAAACATGTTTTTCAATGGCAAAAATCAATGAATATTGTAAATGCACAAACAGTAATATCTCCATATTGCAAGGTGCAATTCTGAAATTTTTTGCTTTTCCTGCTAATCCTAGCATGATAAAGAAGATTCAAAGAGAGTGAGATGCCAGCTCCTTTCATTCAGTCAGTAGCTTCAAACATTTCTGGTATATGAAAAACATGTTTTTCAATGGCAAAAATCAATGAATATTGTAAATGCACAAACAGTAATATCTCCACATTGCAAGGTGCAATTCTGAAATTTTTTGCTTTTTCCTGCTAATCCTAGCATGATAAAGAAGATTCAAAGAGAGTGAGATGCCAGCTCCTTTCATTCAGTCACTAGCTTCAAACATTTCTGGTATATGAAAAACATGTTTTTCAATGGCAAAAATCAATGAATATTGTAAATGCACAAACAGTAATATCTCCACATTGCAAGGTGCAATTCTGAAATTTTTTGCTTTTTCCTGTTAATCCTAGCATGATAAAGAAGATTCAAAGAGAGTGAGATGCCAGCTCCTTTCATTCAGTCAGTAGCTTCAAACATTTCTGGTATATGAAAAACATGTTTTTCAATGGCAAAAATCAATGAATATTGTAAATGCACAAACAGTAATATCTCCATATTGCAAGGTGCAATTCTGAAATTTTTTGCTTTTTCCTGCTAATCCTAGCATGATAAAGAAGATTCAAAGAGAGTGAGATGCCAGCTCCTTTCATTCAGTCAGTAGCTTCAAACATTTCTGGTATATGAAAAACATGTTTTTCAATGGCAAAAATCAATGAATATTGTAAATGCACAAACAGTAATATCTCCACATTGCACGGTGCAATTCTGAAATTTTTAGCTTTTTCCTGTTAATCCTAGCATGATAAAGAAGATTCAAAGAGAGTGAGATGCCAGCTCCTTTCATTCAGTCAGTAGCTTCAAACATTTCTGGTATATGAAAAACATGTTTTTCAATGGCAAAAATCAATGAATATTGTAAATGCACAAACAGTAATATCTCCACATTGCACGGTGCAATTCTGAAATTTTTAGCTTTTCCTGTTAATCCTAGCATGATAAAGAAGATTCAAAGAGAGTGAGATGCCAGCTCCTTTCATTCAGTCAGTAGCTTCAAACATTTCTGGTATATGAAAAACATGTTTTTCAATGGCAAAAATCAATGAATATTGTAAATGCACAAACAGTAATATCTCCACATTGCACGGTGCAATTCTGAAATTTTTAGCTTTTTCCTGTTAATCCTAGCATGATAAAGAAGATTCAAAGAGAGTGAGATGCCAGCTCCTTTCATTCAGTCAGTAGCTTCAAACATTTCTGGTATATGAAAAACATGTTTTTCAATGGAAAAAATCAATGAATATTGTAAATGCACAAACAGTAATATCTCCACATTGCAAGGTGCAATTCTGAAATTTTTTGCTTTTTCCTGCTCCTCTTAGCATGATAAAGAAGATTCAAAGAGAGTGAGATGCCAGCTCCTTTCATTCAGTCAGTAGCTTCAATCATTTCTGGATGTTTTTCAATGGCAAAAATCAATGAATATTGTAAATGCACAAACTGTAATTTCTCCGCATTGCAAGGTGCAATTCTGAAATTTTTTGCTTTTTCCTGCTCTCTTAGCATGATAAAGAAGATTCAAAGAGAGTGAGATGCCAGCTCCTTTCATTCAGTCAGTAGCTTCAAACATTTCTGGTATATGAAAAACGTTTTTCAATGGCAAAAATCAATGAATATTGTAAATGTACAAACAGTAATATCTCCACATTGCAAGGTGCAATTCTGAAATTTTTTGCTTTTTCCTGCTAATCCTAGCATGATAAAGAAGATTCAAAGAGAGTGAGATGCCAGCTCCTTTCATTCAGTCAGTAGCTTCAAACATTTCTGGTATATGAAAAACATGTTTTTCAATGGCAAAAATCAATGAATATTGTAAATGCACAAACAGTAATATCTCCACATTGCACGGTGCAATTCTGAAATTTTTAGCTTTTTCCTGTTAATCCTAGCATGATAAAGAAGATTCAAAGAGAGTGAGATGCCAGCTCCTTTCATTGTCAGTAGCTTCAAACATTTCTGGTATATGAAAAACATGTTTTTCAATGGCAAAAATCAATGAATATTGTAAATGCACAAACAGTAATATCTCCACATTGCAAGGTGCAATTCTGAAATTTTTTGCTTTTTCCTGCTAATCCTAGCATGATAAAGATTCAAAGAGAGTGAGATGCCAGCTCCTTTCATTCAGTCAGTAGCTTCAAACATTTCTGGTATATGAAAAACATGTTTTTCAATGGCAAAATCAATGAATATTGTAAATGCACAAACAGTAATATCTCCACATTCCACGGTGCAATTCTGAAATTTTTAGCTTTTTCCTGTTAATCCTAGCATGATAAAGAAGATTCAAAGAGAGTGAGATGCCAGCTCCTTTCACTCAGTCAGTAGCTTCAAACATTTCTGGTATATGAAAAACATGTTTTTCAATGGCAAAAATCAATGAATATTGTAAATGCACAAACAGTAATATCTCCACATTGCAAGGTGCAATTCTGAAATTTTTTGCTTTTTCCTGTTAATCCTAGCATGATAAAGAAGATTCAAAGAGAGTGAGATGCCAGCTCCTTTCATTCAGTCAGTAGCTTCAAACATTTCTGGTATATGAATAACATGATGTTTTTCAATGGCAAAAATCAATGAATATTGTAAATGCACAAACAGTAATATCTCCATATTGCAAGGTGCAATTCTGAAATTTTTTGCTTTTTCCTGCTAATCCTAGCATGATAAAGAAGATTCAAAGAGAGTGAGATGCCAGCTCCTTTCATTCAGTCAGTAGCTTCAAACATTTCTGGTATATGAAAAACATGTTTTTCAATGGCAAAAATCAATGAATATTGTAAATGCACAAACAG
The DNA here is from genome assembly GCF_046119375.1 of Phyllobates terribilis. Taxonomy (NCBI): domain Eukaryota; kingdom Metazoa; phylum Chordata; class Amphibia; order Anura; family Dendrobatidae; genus Phyllobates; species Phyllobates terribilis. The sequence continues at coordinate 29,056 of NW_027370551.1, read as the reverse complement.
TAATATCTCCACATTGCAAGGTGCAATTCTGAAATTTTTTGCTTTTTCCTGTTAATCCTAGCATGATAAAGAAGATTCAAAGAGAGTGAGATGCCAGCTCCTTCATTCAGTCAGTAGCTTCAAACATTTCTGGTATATGAAAAACATGTTTTTCAATGGCAAAAATCAATGAATTATTGTAAATGCACAACAGTAATATCTCCATATTGCAAGGTGCAATTCTGAAATTTTTTGCTTTTTCCTGCTAATCCTAGCATGATAAAGAAGATTCAAAGAGAGTGAGATGCCAGCTCCTTTCATTCAGTCAGTAGCTTCAAACATTTCTGGTATATGAAAAACATGTTTTTCAATGGCAAAAATCAATGAATATTGTAAATGCACAAACAGTAATATCTCCACATTGCACGGTGCAATTCTGAAATTTTTAGCTTTTTCCTGTTAATCCTAGCATGATAAAGAAGATTCAAAGAGAGTGAGATGCCAGCTCCTTTCATTCAGTCAGTAGCTTCAAACATTTCTGGTATATGAAAAACATGTTTTTCAATGGCAAAAATCAATGAATATTGTAAATGCACAAACAGTAATATCTCCACATTGCAAGGTGCAATTCTGAAATTTTTTGCTTTTTCCTGCTAATCCTAGCATGATAAAGAAGATTTAAAGAGAGTGAGATGCCAGCTCCTTTCATTCAGTCAGTAGCTTCAAACATTTCTGGTATATGAAAAACATGTTTTTCAATGGCAAAAATCAATGAATATTGTAAATGCACAAACAGTAATATCTCCACATTGCACGGTGCAATTCTGAAATTTTTAGCTTTTTCCTGTTAATCCGAGCATGATAAAGAAGATTCAAAGAGAGTGAGATGCCAGCTCCTTTCATTCAGTCAGTAGCTTCAGACATTTCTGGTATATGAAAAACATGTTTTTCAATGGCAAAAATCAATGAATATTGTAAATGCACAAACAGTAATATCTCCACATTGCAAGGTGCAATTCTGAAATTTTTTGCTTTTTCCTGCTAATCCTAGCATGATAAAGAAGATTCAAAGAGAGTGAGATGCCAGCTCCTTTCATTCAGTCAGTAGCTTCAAACATTTCTGGTATATGAAAAACATGTTTTTCAATGGCAAAAATCAGTGAATATTGTAAATGCACAAACAGTAATATCTCCACATTGCACGGTGCAATTCTGAAATTTTTAGCTTTTTCCTGTTAATCCTAGCATGATAAAGAAGATTCAAAGAGAGTGAGATGCCAGCTCCTTTCATTCAGTCAGTAGCTTCAAACATTTCTGGACGTTTTTCAATGGCAAAAATCAATGAATATTGTAAATGCACAAACAGTAATATCTCCACATTGCAAGGTGCAATTCTGAAATTTTTAGCTTTTCCTGTTAATCCTAGCATGATAAAGAAGATTCAAAGAGAGTGAGATGCCAGCTCCTTTCATTCAGTCAGTAGCTTCAAACATTTCTGGTATATGAAAAACATGTTTTTCAATGGCAAAAATCAATGAATATTGTAAATGCACAAACAGTAATATCTCCACATTGCAAGGTGCAATTCTGAAATTTTTTGCTTTTTCCTGCTAATCCTAGCATGATAAAGAAGATTCAAAGAGAGTGAGATGCCAGCTCCTTTCATTCAGTCAGTAGCTTCAAACATTTCTGGTATATGAAAAACATGTTTTTCAATGGCAAAAATCAATGCATATTGTAAATGCACAAACAGTAATATCTCCACATTGCACGGTGCAATTCTGAAATTTTTAGCTTTTTCCTGTTAATCCTAGCATGATAAAGAAGATTCAAAGAGAGTGAGATGCCAGCTCCTTTCATTCAGTCAGTAGCTTCAAACATTTCTGGTATATGAAAAACATGTTTTCAATGGCAAAAATCAATGAATATTGTAAATGCACAAACAGTAATATCTCCACATTGCAAGGTGCAATTCTGAAATTTTTTGCTTTTTCCTGTTAATCCTAGCATGATAAAGAAGATTCAAAGAGAGTGAGATGCCAGCTCCTTTCATTCAGTCAGTAGCTTCAAACATTTCTGGTATATGAAAAACATGTTTTTCAATGGCAAAAAATCAATGAATATTGTAAATGCACAAACAGTAATATCTCCACATTGCAAGGTGCAATTCTGAAATTTTTTGCTTTTTCCTGTTAATCCTAGCATGATAAAGAAGATTCAAAGAGAGTGAGATGCCAGCTCCTTTCATTCAGTCAGTAGCTTCAAACATTTCTGGTATATGAAAAACATGTTTTTCAATGGCAAAAATCAATGAATATTGTAAATGCACAAACAGTAATATCTCCACATTGCAAGGTGCAATTCTGAAATTTTTTGCTTTTTCCTGCTAATCCTAGCATGATAAAGAAGATTCAAAGAGAGTGAGATGCCAGCTCCTTTCATTCAGTCAGTAGCTTCAAACATTTCTGGTATATGAAAAACATGTTTTTCAATGGCAAAAATCAATGAATATTGTAAATGCACAAACAGTAATATCTCCACATTGCACGGTGCAATTCTGAAATTTTTAGCTTTTTCCTGTTAATCCTAGCATGATAAAGAAGATTCAAAGAGAGTGAGATGCCAGCTCCTTTCATTCAGTCAGTAGCTTCAAACATTTCTGGTATATGAAAAACATGTTTTTCAATGGCAAAAATCAATGAATATTGTAAATGCACAAACAGTAATATCTCCACATTGCAAGGTGCAATTCTGAAATTTTTTGCTTTTTCCTGCTAATCCTAGCATGATAAAGAAGATTCAAAGAGAGTGAGATGCCAGCTCCTTTCATTCAGTCAGTAGCTTCAAACATTTCTGGTATATGAAAAACATGTTTTTCAATGGCAAAAATCAATGAATATTGTAAATGCACAAACAGTAATATCTCCATATTGCAAGGTGCAATTCTGAAATTTTTTGCTTTTTCCTGCTAATCCTAGCATGATAAAGAAGATTCAAAGAGAGTGAGATGCCAGCTCCTTTCATTCAGTTAGTAGCTTCAAACATTTCTGGTATATGAAAAACATGTTTTTCAATGGCAAAAATCAATGAATATTGTAAATGCACAAACAGTAATATCTCCACATTGCACGGTGCAATTCTGAAATTTTTAGCTTTTTCCTGTTAATCCTAGCATGATAAAGAAGATTCAAAGAGAGTGAGATGCCAGCTCCTTTCATTCAGTCAGTAGCTTCAAACATTTCTGGTATATGAAAAACATGTTTTTCAATGGCAAAAATCAATGAATATTGTAAATGCACAAACAGTAATATCTCCACATTGCAAGGTGCAATTCTGAAATTTTTTGCTTTTTCCTGCTAATCCTAGCATGATAAAGAAGATTCAAAGAGAGTGAGATGCCAGCTCCTTTCATTCAGTCAGTAGCTTCAAACATTTCTGGTATATGAAAAACATGTTTTTCAATGGCAAAAATCAATGCATATTGTAAATGCACAAACAGTAATATCTCCACATTGCACGGTGCAATTCTGAAATTTTTAGCTTTTTCCTGTTAATCCTAGCATGATAAAGAAGATTCAAAGAGAGTGAGATGCCAGCTCCTTTCATTCAGTCAGTAGCTTCAAACATTTCTGGTATATGAAAAACATGTTTTTCAATGGCAAAAATCAATGAATATTGTAAATGCACAAACAGTAATATCTCCACATTGCAAGGTGCAATTCTGAAATTTTTTGCTTTTTCCTGTTAATCCTAGCATGATAAAGAAGATTCAAAGAGAGTGAGATGCCAGCTCCTTTCATTCAGTCAGTAGCTTCAAACATTTCTGGTATATGAAAAACATGTTTTTCAATGGCAAAAATCAATGAATATTGTAAATGCACAAACAGTAATATCTCCACATTGCAAGGTGCAATTCTGAAATTTTTTGCTTTTTCCTGCTAATCCTAGCATGATAAAGAAGATTCAAAGAGAGTGAGATGCCAGCTCCTTTCATTCAGTCACTAGCTTCAAACATTTCTGGTATATGAAAAACATGTTTTTCAATGGCAAAAATCAATGAATATTGTAAATGCACAAACAGTAATATCTCCACATTGCAAGGTGCAATTCTGAAATTTTTTGCTTTTTCCTGTTAATCCTAGCATGATAAAGAAGATTCAAAGAGAGTGAGATGCCAGCTCCTTTCATTCAGTCAGTAGCTTCAAACATTTCTGGTATATGAAAAACATGTTTTTCAATGGCAAAAATCAATGAATATTGTAAATGCACAAACAGTAATATCTCCATATTGCAAGGTGCAATTCTGAAATTTTTTGCTTTTTCCTGCTAATCCTAGCATGATAAAGAAGATTCAAAGAGAGTGAGATGCCAGCTCCTTTCATTCAGTCAGTAGCTTCAAACATTTCTGGTATATGAAAAACATGTTTTTCAATGGCAAAAATCAATGAATATTGTAAATGCACAAACAGTAATATCTCCACATTGCAAGGTGCAATTCTGAAATTTTTTGCTTTTTCCTGCTAATCCTAGCATGATAAAGAAGATTCAAAGAGAGTGAGATGCCAGCTCCTTTCATTCAGTCACTAGCTTCAAACATTTCTGGTATATGAAAAACATGTTTTTCAATGGCAAAAATCAATGAATATTGTAAATGCACAAACAGTAATATCTCCACATTGCAAGGTGCAATTCTGAAATTTTTTGCTTTTTCCTGTTAATCCTAGCATGATAAAGAAGATTCAAAGAGAGTGAGATGCCAGCTCCTTTCATTCAGTCAGTAGCTTCAAACATTTCTGGTATATGAAAAACATGTTTTTCAATGGCAAAAATCAATGAATATTGTAAATGCACAAACAGTAATATCTCCATATTGCAAGGTGCAATTCTGAAATTTTTTGCTTTTTCCTGCTAATCCTAGCATGATAAAGAAGATTCAAAGAGAGTGAGATGCCAGCTCCTTTCATTCAGTCAGTAGCTTCAAACATTTCTGGTATATGAAAAACATGTTTTTCAATGGCAAAAATCAATGAATATTGTAAATGCACAAACAGTAATATCTCCACATTGCACGGTGCAATTCTGAAATTTTTAGCTTTTTCCTGTTAATCCTAGCATGATAAAGAAGATTCAAAGAGAGTGAGATGCCAGCTCCTTTCATTCAGTCAGTAGCTTCAAACATTTCTGGTATATGAAAAACATGTTTTTCAATGGCAAAAATCAATGAATATTGTAAATGCACAAACAGTAATATCTCCACATTGCACGGTGCAATTCTGAAATTTTTAGCTTTTTCCTGTTAATCCTAGCATGATAAAGAAGATTCAAAGAGAGTGAGATGCCAGCTCCTTTCATTCAGTCAGTAGCTTCAAACATTTCTGGTATATGAAAAACATGTTTTTCAATGGCAAAAATCAATGAATATTGTAAATGCACAAACAGTAATATCTCCACATTGCACGGTGCAATTCTGAAATTTTTAGCTTTTTCCTGTTAATCCTAGCATGATAAAGAAGATTCAAAGAGAGTGAGATGCCAGCTCCTTTCATTCAGTCAGTAGCTTCAAACATTTCTGGTATATGAAAAACATGTTTTTCAATGGAAAAAATCAATGAATATTGTAAATGCACAAACAGTAATATCTCCACATTGCAAGGTGCAATTCTGAAATTTTTTGCTTTTTCCTGCTCCTCTTAGCATGATAAAGAAGATTCAAAGAGAGTGAGATGCCAGCTCCTTTCATTCAGTCAGTAGCTTCAATCATTTCTGGATGTTTTTCAATGGCAAAAATCAATGAATATTGTAAATGCACAAACTGTAATTTCTCCGCATTGCAAGGTGCAATTCTGAAATTTTTTGCTTTTTCCTGCTCCTCTTAGCATGATAAAGAAGATTCAAAGAGAGTGAGATGCCAGCTCCTTTCATTCAGTCAGTAGCTTCAAACATTTCTGGTATATGAAAAACGTTTTTCAATGGCAAAAATCAATGAATATTGTAAATGTACAAACAGTAATATCTCCACATTGCAAGGTGCAATTCTGAAATTTTTTGCTTTTTCCTGCTAATCCTAGCATGATAAAGAAGATTCAAAGAGAGTGAGATGCCAGCTCCTTTCATTCAGTCAGTAGCTTCAAACATTTCTGGTATATGAAAAACATGTTTTTCAATGGCAAAAATCAATGAATATTGTAAATGCACAAACAGTAATATCTCCACATTGCACGGTGCAATTCTGAAATTTTTAGCTTTTTCCTGTTAATCCTAGCATGATAAAGAAGATTCAAAGAGAGTGAGATGCCAGCTCCTTTCATTGTCAGTAGCTTCAAACATTTCTGGTATATGAAAAACATGTTTTTCAATGGCAAAAATCAATGAATATTGTAAATGCACAAACAGTAATATCTCCACATTGCAAGGTGCAATTCTGAAATTTTTTGCTTTTTCCTGCTAATCCTAGCATGATAAAGATTCAAAGAGAGTGAGATGCCAGCTCCTTTCATTCAGTCAGTAGCTTCAAACATTTCTGGTATATGAAAAACATGTTTTTCAATGGCAAAAATCAATGAATATTGTAAATGCACAAACAGTAATATCTCCACATTCCACGGTGCAATTCTGAAATTTTTAGCTTTTTCCTGTTAATCCTAGCATGATAAAGAAGATTCAAAGAGAGTGAGATGCCAGCTCCTTTCACTCAGTCAGTAGCTTCAAACATTTCTGGTATATGAAAAACATGTTTTTCAATGGCAAAAATCAATGAATATTGTAAATGCACAAACAGTAATATCTCCACATTGCAAGGTGCAATTCTGAAATTTTTTGCTTTTTCCTGTTAATCCTAGCATGATAAAGAAGATTCAAAGAGAGTGAGATGCCAGCTCCTTTCATTCAGTCAGTAGCTTCAAACATTTCTGGTATATGAATAACATGATGTTTTTCAATGGCAAAAATCAATGAATATTGTAAATGCACAAACAGTAATATCTCCATATTGCAAGGTGCAATTCTGAAATTTTTTGCTTTTTCCTGCTAATCCTAGCATGATAAAGAAGATTCAAAGAGAGTGAGATGCCAGCTCCTTTCATTCAGTCAGTAGCTTCAAACATTTCTGGTATATGAAAAACATGTTTTTCAATGGCAAAAATCAATGAATATTGTAAATGCACAAACAGTAATATCTCCACATTGCACGGTGCAATTCTGAAATTTTTAGCTTTTTCCTGTTAATCCTAGCATGATAAAGAAGATTCAAAGAGAGTGAGATGCCAGCTCCTTTCATTCAGTCAGTAGCTTCAAACATTTCTGGTATATGAAAAACATGTTTTTCAATGGCAAAAATCAATGAATATTGTAAATGCACAAACAGTAATATCTCCACATTGCAAGGTGCAATTCTGAAATTTTTTGCTTTTTCCTGCTAATCCTAGCATGATAAAGAAGATTCAAAGAGAGTGAGATGCCAGCTCCTTTCATTCAGTCAGTAGCTTCAAACATTTCTGGTATATGAAAAACATGTTTTTCAATGGCAAAAATCAATGCATATTGTAAATGCACAAACAGTAATATCTCCACATTGCACGGTGCAATTCTGAAATTTTTAGCTTTTTCCTGTTAATCCTAGCATGATAAAGAAGATTCAAAGAGAGTGAGATGCCAGCTCCTTTCATTCAGTCAGTAGCTTCAAACATTTCTGGTATATGAAAAACATGTTTTTCAATGGCAAAAATCAATGAATATTGTAAATGCACAAACAGTAATATCTCCACATTGCAAGGTGCAATTCTGAAATTTTTTGCTTTTTCCTGTTAATCCTAGCATGATAAAGAAGATTCAAAGAGAGTGAGATGCCAGCTCCTTTCATTCAGTCAGTAGCTTCAAACATTTCTGGTATATGAAAAACATGTTTTTCAATGGCAAAAATCAATGAATATTGTAAATGCACAAACAGTAATATCTCCACATTGCAAGGTGCAATTCTGAAATTTTTTGCTTTTTCCTGCTAATCCTAGCATGATAAAGAAGATTCAAAGAGAGTGAGATGCCAGCTCCTTTCATTCAGTCACTAGCTTCAAACATTTCTGGTATATGAAAAACATGTTTTTCAATGGCAAAAATCAATGAATATTGTAAATGCACAAACAGTAATATCTCCACATTGCAAGGTGCAATTCTGAAATTTTTTGCTTTTTCCTGTTAATCCTAGCATGATAAAGAAGATTCAAAGAGAGTGAGATGCCAGCTCCTTTCATTCAGTCAGTAGCTTCAAACATTTCTGGTATATGAAAAACATGTTTTTCAATGGCAAAAATCAATGAATATTGTAAATGCACAAACAGTAATATCTCCATATTGCAAGGTGCAATTCTGAAATTTTTTGCTTTTTCCTGCTAATCCTAGCATGATAAAGAAGATTCAAAGAGAGTGAGATGCCAGCTCCTTTCATTCAGTCAGTAGCTTCAAACATTTCTGGTATATGAAAAACATGTTTTTCAATGGCAAAAATCAATGAATATTGTAAATGCACAAACAGTAATATCTCCACATTGCACGGTGCAATTCTGAAATTTTTAGCTTTTTCCTGTTAATCCTAGCATGATAAAGAAGATTCAAAGAGAGTGAGATGCCAGCTCCTTTCATTCAGTCAGTAGCTTCAAACATTTCTGGTATATGAAAAACATGTTTTTCAATGGCAAAAATCAATGAATATTGTAAATGCACAAACAGTAATATCTCCACATTGCAAGGTGCAATTCTGAAATTTTTTGCTTTTTCCTGCTAATCCTAGCATGATAAAGAAGATTTAAAGAGAGTGAGATGCCAGCTCCTTTCATTCAGTCAGTAGCTTCAAACATTTCTGGTATATGAAAAACATGTTTTTCAATGGCAAAAATCAATGAATATTGTAAATGCACAAACAGTAATATCTCCACATTGCACGGTGCAATTCTGAAATTTTTAGCTTTTTCCTGTTAATCCGAGCATGATAAAGAAGATTCAAAGAGAGTGAGATGCCAGCTCCTTTCATTCAGTCAGTAGCTTCAGACATTTCTGGTATATGAAAAACATGTTTTTCAATGGCAAAAATCAATGAATATTGTAAATGCACAAACAGTAATATCTCCACATTGCAAGGTGCAATTCTGAAATTTTTTGCTTTTTCCTGCTAATCCTAGCATGATAAAGAAGATTCAAAGAGAGTGAGATGCCAGCTCCTTTCATTCAGTCAGTAGCTTCAAACATTTCTGGTATATGAAAAACATGTTTTTCAATGGCAAAAATCAATGAATATTGTAAATGCACAAACAGTAATATCTCCACATTGCACGGTGCAATTCTGAAATTTTTAGCTTTTTCCTGTTAATCCTAGCATGATAAAGAAGATTCAAAGAGAGTGAGATGCCAGCTCCTTTCATTCAGTCAGTAGCTTCAAACATTTCTGGACGTTTTTCAATGGCAAAAATCAATGAATATTGTAAATGCACAAACAGTAATATCTCCACATTGCAAGGTGCAATTCTGAAATTTTTAGCTTTTTCCTGTTAATCCTAGCATGATAAAGAAGATTCAAAGAGAGTGAGATGCCAGCTCCTTTCATTCAGTCAGTAGCTTCAAACATTTCTGGTATATGAAAAACATGTTTTTCAATGGCAAAAATCAATGAATATTGTAAATGCACAAACAGTAATATCTCCACATTGCAAGGTGCAATTCTGAAATTTTTTGCTTTTTCCTGCTAATCCTAGCATGATAAAGAAGATTCAAAGAGAGTGAGATGCCAGCTCCTTTCATTCAGTCAGTAGCTTCAAACATTTCTGGTATATGAAAAACATGTTTTTCAATGGCAAAAATCAATGCATATTGTAAATGCACAAACAGTAATATCTCCACATTGCACGGTGCAATTCTGAAATTTTTAGCTTTTTCCTGTTAATCCTAGCATGATAAAGAAGATTCAAAGAGAGTGAGATGCCAGCTCCTTTCATTCAGTCAGTAGCTTCAAACATTTCTGGTATATGAAAAACATGTTTTTCAATGGCAAAAATCAATGAATATTGTAAATGCACAAACAGTAATATCTCCACATTGCAAGGTGCAATTCTGAAATTTTTTGCTTTTTCCTGTTAATCCTAGCATGATAAAGAAGATTCAAAGAGAGTGAGATGCCAGCTCCTTTCATTCAGTCAGTAGCTTCAAACATTTCTGGTATATGAAAAACATGTTTTTCAATGGCAAAAATCAATGAATATTGTAAATGCACAAACAGTAATATCTCCACATTGCAAGGTGCAATTCTGAAATTTTTTGCTTTTTCCTGCTAATCCTAGCATGATAAAGAAGATTCAAAGAGAGTGAGATGCCAGCTCCTTTCATTGTCACTAGCTTCAAACATTTCTGGTATATGAAAAACATGTTTTTCAATGGCAAAAATCAATGAATATTGTAAATGCACAAACAGTAATATCTCCACATTGCAAGGTGCAATTCTGAAATTTTTTGCTTTTTCCTGTTAATCCTAGCATGATAAAGAAGATTCAAAGAGAGTGAGATGCCAGCTCCTTTCATTCAGTCAGTAGCTTCAAACATTTCTGGTATATGAAAAACATGTTTTTCAATGGCAAAAATCAATGAATATTGTAAATGCACAAACAGTAATATCTCCATATTGCAAGGTGCAATTCTGAAATTTTTTGCTTTTTCCTGCTAATCCTAGCATGATAAAGAAGATTCAAAGAGAGTGAGATGCCAGCTCCTTTCATTCAGTCAGTAGCTTCAAACATTTCTGGTATATGAAAAACATGTTTTTCAATGGCAAAAATCAATGAATATTGTAAATGCACAAACAGTAATATCTCCACATTGCACGGTGCAATTCTGAAATTTTTAGCTTTTTCCTGTTAATCCTAGCATGATAAAGAAGATTCAAAGAGAGTGAGATGCCAGCTCCTTTCATTCAGTCAGTAGCTTCAAACATTTCTGGTATATGAAAAACATGTTTTTCAATGGCAAAAATCAATGAATATTGTAAATGCACAAACAGTAATATCTCCACATTGCAAGGTGCAATTCTGAAATTTTTTGCTTTTTCCTGCTAATCCTAGCATGATAAAGAAGATTCAAAGAGAGTGAGATGCCAGCTCCTTTCATTCAGTCAGTAGCTTCAAACATTTCTGGTATATGAAAAACATGTTTTTCAATGGCAAAAATCAATGAATATTGTAAATGCACAAACAGTAATATCTCCATATTGCAAGGTGCAATTCTGAAATTTTTTGCTTTTTCCTGCTAATCCTAGCATGATAAAGAAGATTCAAAGAGAGTGAGATGCCAGCTCCTTTCATTCAGTTAGTAGCTTCAAACATTTCTGGTATATGAAAAACATGTTTTTCAATGGCAAAAATCAATGAATATTGTAAATGCACAAACAGTAATATCTCCACATTGCACGGTGCAATTCTGAAATTTTTAGCTTTTTCCTGTTAATCCTAGCATGATAAAGAAGATTCAAAGAGAGTGAGATGCCAGCTCCTTTCATTCAGTCAGTAGCTTCAAACATTTCTGGTATATGAAAAACATGTTTTTCAATGGCAAAAATCAATGAATATTGTAAATGCACAAACAGTAATATCTCCACATTGCAAGGTGCAATTCTGAAATTTTTTGCTTTTTCCTGCTAATCCTAGCATGATAAAGAAGATTCAAAGAGAGTGAGATGCCAGCTCCTTTCATTCAGTCAGTAGCTTCAAACATTTCTGGTATATGAAAAACATGTTTTTCAATGGCAAAAATCAATGCATATTGTAAATGCACAAACAGTAATATCTCCACATTGCACGGTGCAATTCTGAAATTTTTAGCTTTTTCCTGTTAATCCTAGCATGATAAAGAAGATTCAAAGAGAGTGAGATGCCAGCTCCTTTCATTCAGTCAGTAGCTTCAAACATTTCTGGTATATGAAAAACATGTTTTTCAATGGCAAAAATCAATGAATATTGTAAATGCACAAACAGTAATATCTCCACATTGCAAGGTGCAATTCTGAAATTTTTTGCTTTTTCCTGTTAATCCTAGCATGATAAAGAAGATTCAAAGAGAGTGAGATGCCAGCTCCTTTCATTCAGTCAGTAGCTTCAAACATTTCTGGTATATGAAAAACATGTTTTTCAATGGCAAAAATCAATGAATATTGTAAATGCACAAACAGTAATATCTCCACATTGCAAGGTGCAATTCTGAAATTTTTTGCTTTTTCCTGCTAATCCTAGCATGATAAAGAAGATTCAAAGAGAGTGAGATGCCAGCTCCTTTCATTCAGTCACTAGCTTCAAACATTTCTGGTATATGAAAAACATGTTTTTCAATGGCAAAAATCAATGAATATTGTAAATGCACAAACAGTAATATCTCCACATTGCAAGGTGCAATTCTGAAATTTTTTGCTTTTTCCTGTTAATCCTAGCATGATAAAGAAGATTCAAAGAGAGTGAGATGCCAGCTCCTTTCATTCAGTCAGTAGCTTCAAACATTTCTGGTATATGAAAAACATGTTTTTCAATGGCAAAAATCAATGAATATTGTAAATGCACAAACAGTAATATCTCCATATTGCAAGGTGCAATTCTGAAATTTTTTGCTTTTTCCTGCTAATCCTAGCATGATAAAGAAGATTCAAAGAGAGTGAGATGCCAGCTCCTTTCATTCAGTCAGTAGCTTCAAACATTTCTGGTATATGAAAAACATGTTTTTCAATGGCAAAAATCAATGAATATTGTAAATGCACAAACAGTAATATCTCCACATTGCACGGTGCAATTCTGAAATTTTTAGCTTTTTCCTGTTAATCCTAGCATGATAAAGAAGATTCAAAGAGAGTGAGATGCCAGCTCCTTTCATTCAGTCAGTAGCTTCAAACATTTCTGGTATATGAAAAACATGTTTTTCAATGGCAAAAATCAATGAATATTGTAAATGCACAAACAGTAATATCTCCACATTGCACGGTGCAATTCTGAAATTTTTAGCTTTTTCCTGTTAATCCTAGCATGATAAAGAAGATTCAAAGAGAGTGAGATGCCAGCTCCTTTCATTCAGTCAGTAGCTTCAAACATTTCTGGTATATGAAAAACATGTTTTTCAATGGCAAAAATCAATGAATATTGTAAATGCACAAACAGTAATATCTCCACATTGCACGGTGCAATTCTGAAATTTTTAGCTTTTTCCTGTTAATCCTAGCATGATAAAGAAGATTCAAAGAGAGTGAGATGCCAGCTCCTTTCATTCAGTCAGTAGCTTCAAACATTTCTGGTATATGAAAAACATGTTTTTCAATGGAAAAAATCAATGAATATTGTAAATGCACAAACAGTAATATCTCCACATTGCAAGGTGCAATTCTGAAATTTTTTGCTTTTTCCTGCTCCTCTTAGCATGATAAAGAAGATTCAAAGAGAGTGAGATGCCAGCTCCTTTCATTCAGTCAGTAGCTTCAATCATTTCTGGATGTTTTTCAATGGCAAAAATCAATGAATATTGTAAATGCACAAACTGTAATTTCTCCGCATTGCAAGGTGCAATTCTGAAATTTTTTGCTTTTTCCTGCTCCTCTTAGCATGATAAAGAAGATTCAAAGAGAGTGAGATGCCAGCTCCTTTCATTCAGTCAGTAGCTTCAAACATTTCTGGTATATGAAAAACGTTTTTCAATGGCAAAAATCAATGAATATTGTAAATGTACAAACAGTAATATCTCCACATTGCAAGGTGCAATTCTGAAATTTTTTGCTTTTTCCTGCTAATCCTAGCATGATAAAGAAGATTCAAAGAGAGTGAGATGCCAGCTCCTTTCATTCAGTCAGTAGCTTCAAACATTTCTGGTATATGAAAAACATGTTTTTCAATGGCAAAAATCAATGAATATTGTAAATGCACAAACAGTAATATCTCCACATTGCACGGTGCAATTCTGAAATTTTTAGCTTTTTCCTGTTAATCCTAGCATGATAAAGAAGATTCAAAGAGAGTGAGATGCCAGCTCCTTTCATTGTCAGTAGCTTCAAACATTTCTGGTATATGAAAAACATGTTTTTCAATGGCAAAAATCAATGAATATTGTAAATGCACAAACAGTAATATCTCCACATTGCAAGGTGCAATTCTGAAATTTTTTGCTTTTTCCTGCTAATCCTAGCATGATAAAGATTCAAAGAGAGTGAGATGCCAGCTCCTTTCATTCAGTCAGTAGCTTCAAACATTTCTGGTATATGAAAAACATGTTTTTCAATGGCAAAAATCAATGAATATTGTAAATGCACAAACAGTAATATCTCCACATTCCACGGTGCAATTCTGAAATTTTTAGCTTTTTCCTGTTAATCCTAGCATGATAAAGAAGATTCAAAGAGAGTGAGATGCCAGCTCCTTTCACTCAGTCAGTAGCTTCAAACATTTCTGGTATATGAAAAACATGTTTTTCAATGGCAAAAATCAATGAATATTGTAAATGCACAAACAGTAATATCTCCACATTGCAAGGTGCAATTCTGAAATTTTTTGCTTTTTCCTGTTAATCCTAGCATGATAAAGAAGATTCAAAGAGAGTGAGATGCCAGCTCCTTTCATTCAGTCAGTAGCTTCAAACATTTCTGGTATATGAATAACATGATGTTTTTCAATGGCAAAAATCAATGAATATTGTAAATGCACAAACAGTAATATCTCCATATTGCAAGGTGCAATTCTGAAATTTTTTGCTTTTTCCTGCTAATCCTAGCATGATAAAGAAGATTCAAAGAGAGTGAGATGCCAGCTCCTTTCATTCAGTCAGTAGCTTCAAACATTTCTGGTATATGAAAAACATGTTTTTCAATGGCAAAAATCAATGAATATTGTAAATGCACAAACAGTAATATCTCCACATTGCACGGTGCAATTCTGAAATTTTTAGCTTTTTCCTGTTAATCCTAGCATGATAAAGAAGATTCAAAGAGAGTGAGATGCCAGCTCCTTTCATTCAGTCAGTAGCTTCAAACATTTCTGGTATATGAAAAACATGTTTTTCAATGGCAAAAATCAATGAATATTGTAAATGCACAAACAGTAATATCTCCACATTGCAAGGTGCAATTCTGAAATTTTTTGCTTTTTCCTGCTAATCCTAGCATGATAAAGAAGATTCAAAGAGAGTGAGATGCCAGCTCCTTTCATTCAGTCAGTAGCTTCAAACATTTCTGGTATATGAAAAACATGTTTTTCAATGGCAAAAATCAATGCATATTGTAAATGCACAAACAGTAATATCTCCACATTGCACGGTGCAATTCTGAAATTTTTAGCTTTTTCCTGTTAATCCTAGCATGATAAAGAAGATTCAAAGAGAGTGAGATGCCAGCTCCTTTCATTCAGTCAGTAGCTTCAAACATTTCTGGTATATGAAAAACATGTTTTTCAATGGCAAAAATCAATGAATATTGTAAATGCACAAACAGTAATATCTCCACATTGCAAGGTGCAATTCTGAAATTTTTTGCTTTTTCCTGTTAATCCTAGCATGATAAAGAAGATTCAAAGAGAGTGAGATGCCAGCTCCTTTCATTCAGTCAGTAGCTTCAAACATTTCTGGTATATGAAAAACATGTTTTTCAATGGCAAAAATCAATGAATATTGTAAATGCACAAACAGTAATATCTCCACATTGCAAGGTGCAATTCTGAAATTTTTTGCTTTTTCCTGCTAATCCTAGCATGATAAAGAAGATTCAAAGAGAGTGAGATGCCAGCTCCTTTCATTCAGTCACTAGCTTCAAACATTTCTGGTATATGAAAAACATGTTTTTCAATGGCAAAAATCAATGAATATTGTAAATGCACAAACAGTAATATCTCCACATTGCAAGGTGCAATTCTGAAATTTTTTGCTTTTTCCTGTTAATCCTAGCATGATAAAGAAGATTCAAAGAGAGTGAGATGCCAGCTCCTTTCATTCAGTCAGTAGCTTCAAACATTTCTGGTATATGAAAAACATGTTTTTCAATGGCAAAAATCAATGAATATTGTAAATGCACAAACAGTAATATCTCCATATTGCAAGGTGCAATTCTGAAATTTTTTGCTTTTTCCTGCTAATCCTAGCATGATAAAGAAGATTCAAAGAGAGTGAGATGCCAGCTCCTTTCATTCAGTCAGTAGCTTCAAACATTTCTGGTATATGAAAAACATGTTTTTCAATGGCAAAAATCAATGAATATTGTAAATGCACAAACAGTAATATCTCCACATTGCACGGTGCAATTCTGAAATTTTTAGCTTTTTCCTGTTAATCCTAGCATGATAAAGAAGATTCAAAGAGAGTGAGATGCCAGCTCCTTTCATTCAGTCAGTAGCTTCAAACATTTCTGGTATATGAAAAACATGTTTTTCAATGGCAAAAATCAATGAATATTGTAAATGCACAAACAGTAATATCTCCACATTGCAAGGTGCAATTCTGAAATTTTTTGCT
Source organism: Phyllobates terribilis (assembly GCF_046119375.1). Classification (NCBI taxonomy): domain Eukaryota; kingdom Metazoa; phylum Chordata; class Amphibia; order Anura; family Dendrobatidae; genus Phyllobates; species Phyllobates terribilis. Next base: position 12,583 of record NW_027370551.1, on the reverse strand, counting down.
TTTTCCTGCTAATCCTAGCATGATAAAGAAGATTTAAAGAGAGTGAGATGCCAGCTCCTTTCATTCAGTCAGTAGCTTCAAACATTTCTGGTATATGAAAAACATGTTTTTCAATGGCAAAAATCAATGAATATTGTAAATGCACAAACAGTAATATCTCCACATTGCACGGTGCAATTCTGAAATTTTTAGCTTTTTCCTGTTAATCCGAGCATGATAAAGAAGATTCAAAGAGAGTGAGATGCCAGCTCCTTTCATTCAGTCAGTAGCTTCAGACATTTCTGGTATATGAAAAACATGTTTTTCAATGGCAAAAATCAATGAATATTGTAAATGCACAAACAGTAATATCTCCACATTGCAAGGTGCAATTCTGAAATTTTTTGCTTTTTCCTGCTAATCCTAGCATGATAAAGAAGATTCAAAGAGAGTGAGATGCCAGCTCCTTTCATTCAGTCAGTAGCTTCAAACATTTCTGGTATATGAAAAACATGTTTTTCAATGGCAAAAATCAATGAATATTGTAAATGCACAAACAGTAATATCTCCACATTGCACGGTGCAATTCTGAAATTTTTAGCTTTTTCCTGTTAATCCTAGCATGATAAAGAAGATTCAAAGAGAGTGAGATGCCAGCTCCTTTCATTCAGTCAGTAGCTTCAAACATTTCTGGACGTTTTTCAATGGCAAAAATCAATGAATATTGTAAATGCACAAACAGTAATATCTCCACATTGCAAGGTGCAATTCTGAAATTTTTAGCTTTTTCCTGTTAATCCTAGCATGATAAAGAAGATTCAAAGAGAGTGAGATGCCAGCTCCTTTCATTCAGTCAGTAGCTTCAAACATTTCTGGTATATGAAAAACATGTTTTTCAATGGCAAAAATCAATGAATATTGTAAATGCACAAACAGTAATATCTCCACATTGCAAGGTGCAATTCTGAAATTTTTTGCTTTTTCCTGCTAATCCTAGCATGATAAAGAAGATTCAAAGAGAGTGAGATGCCAGCTCCTTTCATTCAGTCAGTAGCTTCAAACATTTCTGGTATATGAAAAACATGTTTTTCAATGGCAAAAATCAATGCATATTGTAAATGCACAAACAGTAATATCTCCACATTGCACGGTGCAATTCTGAAATTTTTAGCTTTTTCCTGTTAATCCTAGCATGATAAAGAAGATTCAAAGAGAGTGAGATGCCAGCTCCTTTCATTCAGTCAGTAGCTTCAAACATTTCTGGTATATGAAAAACATGTTTTTCAATGGCAAAAATCAATGAATATTGTAAATGCACAAACAGTAATATCTCCACATTGCAAGGTGCAATTCTGAAATTTTTTGCTTTTTCCTGTTAATCCTAGCATGATAAAGAAGATTCAAAGAGAGTGAGATGCCAGCTCCTTTCATTCAGTCAGTAGCTTCAAACATTTCTGGTATATGAAAAACATGTTTTTCAATGGCAAAAATCAATGAATATTGTAAATGCACAAACAGTAATATCTCCACATTGCAAGGTGCAATTCTGAAATTTTTTGCTTTTTCCTGCTAATCCTAGCATGATAAAGAAGATTCAAAGAGAGTGAGATGCCAGCTCCTTTCATTCAGTCACTAGCTTCAAACATTTCTGGTATATGAAAAACATGTTTTTCAATGGCAAAAATCAATGAATATTGTAAATGCACAAACAGTAATATCTCCACATTGCAAGGTGCAATTCTGAAATTTTTTGCTTTTTCCTGTTAATCCTAGCATGATAAAGAAGATTCAAAGAGAGTGAGATGCCAGCTCCTTTCATTCAGTCAGTAGCTTCAAACATTTCTGGTATATGAAAAACATGTTTTTCAATGGCAAAAATCAATGAATATTGTAAATGCACAAACAGTAATATCTCCATATTGCAAGGTGCAATTCTGAAATTTTTTGCTTTTTCCTGCTAATCCTAGCATGATAAAGAAGATTCAAAGAGAGTGAGATGCCAGCTCCTTTCATTCAGTCAGTAGCTTCAAACATTTCTGGTATATGAAAAACATGTTTTTCAATGGCAAAAATCAATGAATATTGTAAATGCACAAACAGTAATATCTCCACATTGCACGGTGCAATTCTGAAATTTTTAGCTTTTTCCTGTTAATCCTAGCATGATAAAGAAGATTCAAAGAGAGTGAGATGCCAGCTCCTTTCATTCAGTCAGTAGCTTCAAACATTTCTGGTATATGAAAAACATGTTTTTCAATGGCAAAAATCAATGAATATTGTAAATGCACAAACAGTAATATCTCCACATTGCAAGGTGCAATTCTGAAATTTTTTGCTTTTTCCTGCTAATCCTAGCATGATAAAGAAGATTCAAAGAGAGTGAGATGCCAGCTCCTTTCATTCAGTCAGTAGCTTCAAACATTTCTGGTATATGAAAAACATGTTTTTCAATGGCAAAAATCAATGAATATTGTAAATGCACAAACAGTAATATCTCCACATTGCACGGTGCAATTCTGAAATTTTTAGCTTTTTCCTGTTAATCCTAGCATGATAAAGAAGATTCAAAGAGAGTGAGATGCCAGCTCCTTTCATTCAGTCAGTAGCTTCAAACATTTCTGGTATATGAAAAACATGTTTTTCAATGGCAAAAATCAATGAATATTGTAAATGCACAAACAGTAATATCTCCACATTGCACGGTGCAATTCTGAAATTTTTAGCTTTTTCCTGTTAATCCTAGCATGATAAAGAAGATTCAAAGAGAGTGAGATGCCAGCTCCTTTCATTCAGTCAGTAGCTTCAAACATTTCTGGTATATGAAAAACATGTTTTTCAATGGAAAAAATCAATGAATATTGTAAATGCACAAACAGTAATATCTCCACATTGCAAGGTGCAATTCTGAAATTTTTTGCTTTTTCCTGCTCCTCTTAGCATGATAAAGAAGATTCAAAGAGAGTGAGATGCCAGCTCCTTTCATTCAGTCAGTAGCTTCAATCATTTCTGGATGTTTTTCAATGGCAAAAATCAATGAATATTGTAAATGCACAAACTGTAATTTCTCCGCATTGCAAGGTGCAATTCTGAAATTTTTTGCTTTTTCCTGCTCCTCTTAGCATGATAAAGAAGATTCAAAGAGAGTGAGATGCCAGCTCCTTTCATTCAGTCAGTAGCTTCAAACATTTCTGGTATATGAAAAACGTTTTTCAATGGCAAAAATCAATGAATATTGTAAATGTACAAACAGTAATATCTCCACATTGCAAGGTGCAATTCTGAAATTTTTTGCTTTTTCCTGCTAATCCTAGCATGATAAAGAAGATTCAAAGAGAGTGAGATGCCAGCTCCTTTCATTCAGTCAGTAGCTTCAAACATTTCTGGTATATGAAAAACATGTTTTTCAATGGCAAAAATCAATGAATATTGTAAATGCACAAACAGTAATATCTCCACATTGCACGGTGCAATTCTGAAATTTTTAGCTTTTTCCTGTTAATCCTAGCATGATAAAGAAGATTCAAAGAGAGTGAGATGCCAGCTCCTTTCATTCAGTCAGTAGCTTCAAACATTTCTGGTATATGAAAAACATGTTTTTCAATGGCAAAAATCAATGAATATTGTAAATGCACAAACAGTAATATCTCCACATTGCAAGGTGCAATTCTGAAATTTTTTGCTTTTTCCTGCTAATCCTAGCATGATAAAGATTCAAAGAGAGTGAGATGCCAGCTCCTTTCATTCAGTCAGTAGCTTCAAACATTTCTGGTATATGAAAAACATGTTTTTCAATGGCAAAAATCAATGAATATTGTAAATGCACAAACAGTAATATCTCCACATTCCACGGTGCAATTCTGAAATTTTTAGCTTTTTCCTGTTAATCCTAGCATGATAAAGAAGATTCAAAGAGAGTGAGATGCCAGCTCCTTTCACTCAGTCAGTAGCTTCAAACATTTCTGGTATATGAAAAACATGTTTTTCAATGGCAAAAATCAATGAATATTGTAAATGCACAAACAGTAATATCTCCACATTGCAAGGTGCAATTCTGAAATTTTTTGCTTTTTCCTGTTAATCCTAGCATGATAAAGAAGATTCAAAGAGAGTGAGATGCCAGCTCCTTTCATTCAGTCAGTAGCTTCAAACATTTCTGGTATATGAATAACATGATGTTTTTCAATGGCAAAAATCAATGAATATTGTAAATGCACAAACAGTAATATCTCCATATTGCAAGGTGCAATTCTGAAATTTTTTGCTTTTTCCTGCTAATCCTAGCATGATAAAGAAGATTCAAAGAGAGTAAGATGCCAGCTCCTTTCATTCAGTCAGTAGCTTCAAACATTTCTGGTATATGAAAAACATGTTTTTCAATGGCAAAAATCAATGAATATTGTAAATGCACAAACAGTAATATCTCCACATTGCACGGTGCAATTCTGAAATTTTTAGCTTTTTCCTGTTAATCCTAGCATGATAAAGAAGATTCAAAGAGAGTGAGATGCCAGCTCCTTTCATTCAGTCAGTAGCTTCAAACATTTCTGGTATATGAAAAACATGTTTTTCAATGGCAAAAATCAATGAATATTGTAAATGCACAAACAGTAATATCTCCACATTGCAAGGTGCAATTCTGAAATTTTTTGCTTTTTCCTGCTAATCCTAGCATGATAAAGAAGATTCAAAGAGAGTGAGATGCCAGCTCCTTTCATTCAGTCAGTAGCTTCAAACATTTCTGGTATATGAAAAACATGTTTTTCAATGGCAAAAATCAATGCATATTGTAAATGCACAAACAGTAATATCTCCACATTGCACGGTGCAATTCTGAAATTTTTAGCTTTTTCCTGTTAATCCTAGCATGATAAAGAAGATTCAAAGAGAGTGAGATGCCAGCTCCTTTCATTCAGTCAGTAGCTTCAAACATTTCTGGTATATGAAAAACATGTTTTTCAATGGCAAAAATCAATGAATATTGTAAATGCACAAACAGTAATATCTCCACATTGCAAGGTGCAATTCTGAAATTTTTTGCTTTTTCCTGTTAATCCTAGCATGATAAAGAAGATTCAAAGAGAGTGAGATGCCAGCTCCTTTCATTCAGTCAGTAGCTTCAAACATTTCTGGTATATGAAAAACATGTTTTTCAATGGCAAAAATCAATGAATATTGTAAATGCACAAACAGTAATATCTCCACATTGCAAGGTGCAATTCTGAAATTTTTTGCTTTTTCCTGCTAATCCTAGCATGATAAAGAAGATTCAAAGAGAGTGAGATGCCAGCTCCTTTCATTCAGTCACTAGCTTCAAACATTTCTGGTATATGAAAAACATGTTTTTCAATGGCAAAAATCAATGAATATTGTAAATGCACAAACAGTAATATCTCCACATTGCAAGGTGCAATTCTGAAATTTTTTGCTTTTTCCTGTTAATCCTAGCATGATAAAGAAGATTCAAAGAGAGTGAGATGCCAGCTCCTTTCATTCAGTCAGTAGCTTCAAACATTTCTGGTATATGAAAAACATGTTTTTCAATGGCAAAAATCAATGAATATTGTAAATGCACAAACAGTAATATCTCCATATTGCAAGGTGCAATTCTGAAATTTTTTGCTTTTTCCTGCTAATCCTAGCATGATAAAGAAGATTCAAAGAGAGTGAGATGCCAGCTCCTTTCATTCAGTCAGTAGCTTCAAACATTTCTGGTATATGAAAAACATGTTTTTCAATGGCAAAAATCAATGAATATTGTAAATGCACAAACAGTAATATCTCCACATTGCACGGTGCAATTCTGAAATTTTTAGCTTTTTCCTGTTAATCCTAGCATGATAAAGAAGATTCAAAGAGAGTGAGATGCCAGCTCCTTTCATTCAGTCAGTAGCTTCAAACATTTCTGGTATATGAAAAACATGTTTTTCAATGGCAAAAATCAATGAATATTGTAAATGCACAAACAGTAATATCTCCACATTGCAAGGTGCAATTCTGAAATTTTTTGCTTTTTCCTGCTAATCCTAGCATGATAAAGAAGATTCAAAGAGAGTGAGATGCCAGCTCCTTTCATTCAGTCAGTAGCTTCAAACATTTCTGGTATATGAAAAACATGTTTTTCAATGGCAAAAATCAATGAATATTGTAAATGCACAAACAGTAATAATATCTCCACATTGCACGGTGCAATTCTGAAATTTTTAGCTTTTTCCTGTTAATCCTAGCATGATAAAGAAGATTCAAAGAGAGTGAGATGCCAGCTCCTTTCATTCAGTCAGTAGCTTCAACATTTCTGGTATATGAAAACATGTTTTTCAATGGCAAAAATCAATGAATATTGTAAATGCACAAACCAGTAATATCTCCACATTGCACGGTGCAATTCTGAAATTTTTAGCTTTTTCCTGTTAATCCTAGCATGAATAAAGAAAGATTCAAAGAGAGTGAGATGCCAGCTCCTTTCATTCAGTCAGTAGCTTCAAACATTTCTGGTATATGAAAAAATGTTTTCATGGAAAAAATCAATGAATATTGTAAATGCACAAACAGTAATATCTCCACATTGCAAGGTGCAATTCTGAAATTTTTTGCTTTTTCCTGCTCTCTTAGCATGATAAAGAAGATTCAAAGAGAGTGAGATGCCAGCTCCTTTCATTCAGTCAGTAGCTTCAATCATTTCTGGATGTTTTTCAATGGCAAAAATCAATGAATATTGTAAATGCACAAACTGTAATTTCTCCGCATTGCAAGGTGCAATTCTGAAATTTTTTGCTTTTTCCTGCTCCTCTTAGGCATGATAAAGAAGATTCAAAGAGAGTGAGATGCCAGCTCCTTTCATTCAGTCAGTAGCTTTCAAACATTTCTGGTATATGAAAAACGTTTTTCAATGGCAAAAATCAATGAATATTGTAAATGCACAAACAGTAATATCTCCACATTGCAAGGTGCAATTCTGGAAATTTTTTGCTTTTTCCTGGCTAATCCTAGCATGATAAAAGAAGATTCAAAGAGAGTGAGATGCCAGCTCCTTTCATTCAGTCACTAGCTTCAAACATTTCTGGTATATGAAAAACATGTTTTTCAATGGCAAAATATCAATGAATATTGTTAAATGCACAAACAGTAATATCTCCACATTGCAAGGTGCAATTCTGAAATTTTTTGCTTTTTCCTGTTAATCCTAGCATGATAAAGAAGATTCAAAGAGAGTGAGATGCCAGCTCCTTTCATTCAGTCAGTAGCTTCAAACATTTCTGGTATATGAAAAACATGTTTTTCAATGGCAAAAATCAATGAATATTGTAAATGCACAAACAGTAATATCTCCATATTGCAAGGTGCAATTCTGAAATTTTTTGCTTTTTCCTGCTAATCCTAGCATGATAAAGAAGATTCAAAGAGAGTGAGATGCCAGCTCCTTTCATTCAGTCAGTAGCTTCAAACATTTCTGGTATATGAAAAACATGTTTTTCAATGGCAAAAATCAATGAATATTGTAAATTCACAAACAGTAATATCTCCACATTGCAATTCTGAAATTTTTAGCTTTTTCCTGTTAATCCTAGCATGATAAAGAAGATTCAAAGAGAGTGAGATGCCAGCTCCTTTCATTCAGTCAGTAGCTTCAAACATTTCTGGTATATGAAAAACATGTTTTTCAATGGCAAAAATCAATGAATATTGTAAATGCACAAACAGTAATATCTCCACATTGCAAGGTGCAATTCTGAAATTTTTTGCTTTTTCCTGCTAATCCTAGCATGATAAAGAAGATTCAAAGAGAGTGAGATGCCAGCTCCTTTCATTCAGTCAGTAGCTTCAAACATTTCTGGTATATGAAAAACATGTTTTTCAATGGCAAAAATCAAAGCATATTGTAAATGCACAAACAGTAATATCTCCACATTGCACGGTGCAATTCTGAAATTTTTAGCTTTTTCCTGTTAATCCTAGCATGATAAAGAAGATTCAAAGAGAGTGAGATGCCAGCTCCTTTCATTCAGTCAGTAGCTTCAAACATTTCTGGTATATGAAAAACATGTTTTTCAATGGCAAAAATCAATGAATATTGTAAATGCACAAACAGTAATATCTCCACATTGCAAGGTGCAATTCTGAAATTTTTTGCTTTTTCCTGTTAATCCTAGCATGATAAAGAAGATTCAAAGAGAGTGAGATGCCAGCTCCTTTCATTCAGTCAGTAGCTTCAAACATTTCTGGTATATGAAAAACATGTTTTTCAATGGCAAAAATCAATGAATATTGTAAATGCACAAACAGTAATATCTCCACATTGCAAGGTGCAATTCTGAAATTTTTTGCTTTTTCCTGCTAATCCTAGCATGATAAAGAAGATTCAAAGAGAGTGAGATGCCAGCTCCTTTCATTCAGTCAGTAGCTTCAAACATTTCTGGACGTTTTTCAATGGCAAAAATCAATGAATATTGTAAATGCACAAACAGTAATATCTCCACATTGCAAGGTGCAATTCTGAAATTTTTAGCTTTTTCCTGTTAATCCTAGCATGATAAAGAAGATTCAAAGAGAGTGAGATGCCAGCTCCTTTCATTCAGTCAGTAGCTTCAAACATTTCTGGTATATGAAAAACATGTTTTTCAATGGCAAAAATCAATGAATATTGTAAATGCACAAACAGTAATATCTCCACATTGCAAGGTGCAATTCTGAAATTTTTTGCTTTTTCCTGCTAATCCTAGCATGATAAAGAAGATTCAAAGAGAGTGAGATGCCAGCTCCTTTCATTCAGTCAGTAGCTTCAAACATTTCTGGTATATGAAAAACATGTTTTTCAATGGCAAAAATCAATGCATATTGTAAATGCACAAACAGTAATATCTCCACATTGCACGGTGCAATTCTGAAATTTTTAGCTTTTTCCTGTTAATCCTAGCATGATAAAGAAGATTCAAAGAGAGTGAGATGCCAGCTCCTTTCATTCAGTCAGTAGCTTCAAACATTTCTGGTATATGAAAAACATGTTTTTCAATGGCAAAAATCAATGAATATTGTAAATGCACAAACAGTAATATCTCCACATTGCAAGGTGCAATTCTGAAATTTTTTGCTTTTTCCTGTTAATCCTAGCATGATAAAGAAGATTCAAAGAGAGTGAGATGCCAGCTCCTTTCATTCAGTCAGTAGCTTCAAACATTTCTGGTATATGAAAAACATGTTTTTCAATGGCAAAAATCAATGAATATTGTAAATGCACAAACAGTAATATCTCCACATTGCAAGGTGCAATTCTGAAATTTTTTGCTTTTTCCTGCTAATCCTAGCATGATAAAGAAGATTCAAAGAGAGTGAGATGCCAGCTCCTTTCATTCAGTCACTAGCTTCAAACATTTCTGGTATATGAAAAACATGTTTTTCAATGGCAAAAATCAATGAATATTGTAAATGCACAAACAGTAATATCTCCACATTGCAAGGTGCAATTCTGAAATTTTTTGCTTTTTCCTGTTAATCCTAGCATGATAAAGAAGATTCAAAGAGAGTGAGATGCCAGCTCCTTTCATTCAGTCAGTAGCTTCAAACATTTCTGGTATATGAAAAACATGTTTTTCAATGGCAAAAATCAATGAATATTGTAAATGCACAAACAGTAATATCTCCATATTGCAAGGTGCAATTCTGAAATTTTTTGCTTTTTCCTGCTAATCCTAGCATGATAAAGAAGATTCAAAGAGAGTGAGATGCCAGCTCCTTTCATTCAGTCAGTAGCTTCAAACATTTCTGGTATATGAAAAACATGTTTTTCAATGGCAAAAATCAATGAATATTGTAAATGCACAAACAGTAATATCTCCACATTGCACGGTGCAATTCTGAAATTTTTAGCTTTTTCCTGTTAATCCTAGCATGATAAAGAAGATTCAAAGAGAGTGAGATGCCAGCTCCTTTCATTCAGTCAGTAGCTTCAAACATTTCTGGTATATGAAAAACATGTTTTTCAATGGCAAAAATCAATGAATATTGTAAATGCACAAACAGTAATATCTCCACATTGCAAGGTGCAATTCTGAAATTTTTTGCTTTTTCCTGCTAATCCTAGCATGATAAAGAAGATTCAAAGAGAGTGAGATGCCAGCTCCTTTCATTCAGTCAGTAGCTTCAAACATTTCTGGTATATGAAAAACATGTTTTTCAATGGCAAAAATCAATGAATATTGTAAATGCACAAACAGTAATATCTCCACATTGCACGGTGCAATTCTGAAATTTTTAGCTTTTTCCTGTTAATCCTAGCATGATAAAGAAGATTCAAAGAGAGTGAGATGCCAGCTCCTTTCATTCAGTCAGTAGCTTCAAACATTTCTGGTATATGAAAAACATGTTTTTCAATGGCAAAAATCAATGAATATTGTAAATGCACAAACAGTAATATCTCCACATTGCACGGTGCAATTCTGAAATTTTTAGCTTTTTCCTGTTAATCCTAGCATGATAAAGAAGATTCAAAGAGAGTGAGATGCCAGCTCCTTTCATTCAGTCAGTAGCTTCAAACATTTCTGGTATATGAAAAACATGTTTTTCAATGGCAAAAATCAATGAATATTGTAAATGCACAAACAGTAATATCTCCACATTGCAAGGTGCAATTCTGAAATTTTTTGCTTTTTCCTGTTAATCCTAGCATGATAAAGAAGATTCAAAGAGAGTGAGATGCCAGCTCCTTTCATTCAGTCAGTAGCTTCAAACATTTCTGGTATATGAAAAACATGTTTTTCAATGGCAAAAATCAATGAATATTGTAAATGCACAAACAGTAATATCTCCACATTGCAAGGTGCAATTCTGAAATTTTTTGCTTTTTCCTGCTAATCCTAGCATGATAAAGAAGATTCAAAGAGAGTGAGATGCCAGCTCCTTTCATTCAGTCACTAGCTTCAAACATTTCTGGTATATGAAAAACATGTTTTTCAATGGCAAAAATCAATGAATATTGTAAATGCACAAACAGTAATATCTCCACATTGCAAGGTGCAATTCTGAAATTTTTTGCTTTTTCCTGTTAATCCTAGCATGATAAAGAAGATTCAAAGAGAGTGAGATGCCAGCTCCTTTCATTCAGTCAGTAGCTTCAAACATTTCTGGTATATGAAAAACATGTTTTTCAATGGCAAAAATCAATGAATATTGTAAATGCACAAACAGTAATATCTCCATATTGCAAGGTGCAATTCTGAAATTTTTTGCTTTTTCCTGCTAATCCTAGCATGATAAAGAAGATTCAAAGAGAGTGAGATGCCAGCTCCTTTCATTCAGTCAGTAGCTTCAAACATTTCTGGTATATGAAAAACATGTTTTTCAATGGCAAAAATCAATGAATATTGTAAATGCACAAACAGTAATATCTCCACATTGCACGGTGCAATTCTGAAATTTTTAGCTTTTTCCTGTTAATCCTAGCATGATAAAGAAGATTCAAAGAGAGTGAGATGCCAGCTCCTTTCATTCAGTCAGTAGCTTCAAACATTTCTGGTATATGAAAAACATGTTTTTCAATGGCAAAAATCAATGAATATTGTAAATGCACAAACAGTAATATCTCCACATTGCACGGTGCAATTCTGAAATTTTTAGCTTTTTCCTGTTAATCCTAGCATGATAAAGAAGATTCAAAGAGAGTGAGATGCCAGCTCCTTTCATTCAGTCAGTAGCTTCAAACATTTCTGGTATATGAAAAACATGTTTTTCAATGGCAAAAATCAATGAATATTGTAAATGCACAAACAGTAATATCTCCACATTGCACGGTGCAATTCTGAAATTTTTAGCTTTTTCCTGTTAATCCTAGCATGATAAAGAAGATTCAAAGAGAGTGAGATGCCAGCTCCTTTCATTCAGTCAGTAGCTTCAAACATTTCTGGTATATGAAAAACATGTTTTTCAATGGAAAAAATCAATGAATATTGTAAATGCACAAACAGTAATATCTCCACATTGCAAGGTGCAATTCTGAAATTTTTTGCTTTTTCCTGCTCCTCTTAGCATGATAAAGAAGATTCAAAGAGAGTGAGATGCCAGCTCCTTTCATTCAGTCAGTAGCTTCAATCATTTCTGGATGTTTTTCAATGGCAAAAATCAATGAATATTGTAAATGCACAAACTGTAATTTCTCCGCATTGCAAGGTGCAATTCTGAAATTTTTTGCTTTTTCCTGCTCCTCTTAGCATGATAAAGAAGATTCAAAGAGAGTGAGATGCCAGCTCCTTTCATTCAGTCAGTAGCTTCAAACATTTCTGGTATATGAAAAACGTTTTTCAATGGCAAAAATCAATGAATATTGTAAATGTACAAACAGTAATATCTCCACATTGCAAGGTGCAATTCTGAAATTTTTTGCTTTTTCCTGCTAATCCTAGCATGATAAAGAAGATTCAAAGAGAGTGAGATGCCAGCTCCTTTCATTCAGTCAGTAGCTTCAAACATTTCTGGTATATGAAAAACATGTTTTTCAATGGCAAAAATCAATGAATATTGTAAATGCACAAACAGTAATATCTCCACATTGCACGGTGCAATTCTGAAATTTTTAGCTTTTTCCTGTTAATCCTAGCATGATAAAGAAGATTCAAAG
>NW_027370550.1:0-35261 GCF_046119375.1 Phyllobates terribilis | reverse complement strand
CAATGGCACCCTGTTGCAGGTTTTCCTTTGCTTTAGCAATATGGTGCAGGAGTAAGCAAGCTTCTTCAACAGGGCCAGTGGCGCAATGGATAACGCGTCTGACTACGGATCAGAAGATTGTAGGTTCGACTCCTACCTGGCTCGAGAATGTTGCCGTGATCGTATAGTGGTTAGTACTCTGCGTTGTGGCCGCAGCAACCCCGGTTCGAATCCGGGTCACGGCATCTTATGCATTCTGCGCAAAGCTTTAAATGAGCTGCTTTTGGATCTTTTGCAATCAGTAAATAGACAACACACTTCATCTCCTGCATGAATTCTTCTTCTCTTTGCATTCTCTTCTTCTACTTGGTGGATTTCTGCCAAGTAGTCATTTTGCCTCCTCATAAAATTGGAGACAAATAGATACCTCACAAATGACCAGTATATTTAGACAGAAATAAACACTAGTAATGAGCGAGCGTGCTCGGCACTTGTCGATTGAGCATCGAGCATCGGGGTACTCGGGTACGCTAGTTACTCGATCGAGTAACGGGTGGCGCTCGAGACTTTCTCTCTCTCTCTCTTTCTCTCTCATCGAGTACCAAGCACTCGAGCTTTCTAGTGCTCGATCATCACTAATAAACAACAAACTTCCTCTCCTGCATGATTTTTTCTTCCCATCGACTCTTATCTGCCAAGTAAGCACTTATGGCAATGGCACCCTGTTGCAGGTTTTCCTTTGCTTTAGCAATATGGTGCAGGAGTAAGCAAGCTTCTTCAACAGGGCCAGTGGCGCAATGGATAACGCGTCTGACTACGGATCAGAAGATTGTAGGTTCGACTCCTACCTGGCTCGAGAATGTTGCCGTGATCGTATAGTGGTTAGTACTCTGCGTTGTGGCCGCAGCAACCCCGGTTCGAATCCGGGTCACGGCATCTTATGCATTCTGCGCAAAGCTTTAAATGAGCTGCTTTTGGATCTTTTGCAATCAGTAAATAGACAACACACTTCATCTCCTGCATGAATTCTTCTTCTCTTTGCATTCTCTTCTTCTACTTGGTGGATTTCTGCCAAGTAGTCATTTTGCCTCCTCATAAAATTGGAGACAAATAGATACCTCACAAATGACCAGTATATTTAGACAGAAATAAACACTAGTAATGAGCGAGCGTGCTCGGCACTTGTCGATTGAGCATCGAGCATCGGGGTACTCGGGTACGCTAGTTACTCGATCGAGTAACGGGTGGCGCTCGAGACTTTCTCTCTCTCTCTCTTTCTCTCTCATCGAGTACCAAGCACTCGAGCTTTCTAGTGCTCGATCATCACTAATAAACAACAAACTTCCTCTCCTGCATGATTTTTTTCTTCCCATCGACTCTTATCTGCCAAGTAAGCACTTATGGCAATGGCACCCTGTTGCAGGTTTTCCTTTGCTTTAGCAATATGGTGCAGGAGTAAGCAAGCTTCTTCAACAGGGCCAGTGGCGCAATGGATAACGCGTCTGACTACGGATCAGAAGATTGTAGGTTCGACTCCTACCTGGCTCGAGAATGTTGCCGTGATCGTATAGTGGTTAGTACTCTGCGTTGTGGCCGCAGCAACCCCGGTTCGAATCCGGGTCACGGCATCTTATGCATTCTGCGCAAAGCTTTAAATGAGCTGCTTTTGGATCTTTTGCAATCAGTAAATAGACAACACACTTCATCTCCTGCATGAATTCTTCTTCTCTTTGCATTCTCTTCTTCTACTTGGTGGATTTCTGCCAAGTAGTCATTTTGCCTCCTCATAAAATTGGAGACAAATAGATACCTCACAAATGACCAGTATATTTAGACAGAAATAAACACTAGTAATGAGCGAGCGTGCTCGGCACTTGTCGATTGAGCATCGAGCATCGGGGTACTCGGGTACGCTAGTTACTCGATCGAGTAACGGGTGGCGCTCGAGACTTTCTCTCTCTCTCTCTTTCTCTCTCATCGAGTACCAAGCACTCGAGCTTTCTAGTGCTCGATCATCACTAATAAACAACAAACTTCCTCTCCTGCATGATTTTTTTCTTCCCATCGACTCTTATCTGCCAAGTAAGCACTTATGGCAATGGCACCCTGTTGCAGGTTTTCCTTTGCTTTAGCAATATGGTGCAGGAGTAAGCAAGCTTCTTCAACAGGGCCAGTGGCGCAATGGATAACGCGTCTGACTACGGATCAGAAGATTGTAGGTTCGACTCCTACCTGGCTCGAGAATGTTGCCGTGATCGTATAGTGGTTAGTACTCTGCGTTGTGGCCGCAGCAACCCCGGTTCGAATCCGGGTCACGGCATCTTATGCATTCTGCGCAAAGCTTTAAATGAGCTGCTTTTGGATCTTTTGCAATCAGTAAATAGACAACACACTTCATCTCCTGCATGAATTCTTCTTCTCTTTGCATTCTCTTCTTCTACTTGGTGGATTTCTGCCAAGTAGTCATTTTGCCTCCTCATAAAATTGGAGACAAATAGATACCTCACAAATGACCAGTATATTTAGACAGAAATAAACACTAGTAATGAGCGAGCGTGCTCGGCACTTGTCGATTGAGCATCGAGCATCGGGGTACTCGGGTACGCTAGTTACTCGATCGAGTAACGGGTGGCGCTCGAGACTTTCTCTCTCTCTCTCTTTCTCTCTCATCGAGTACCAAGCACTCGAGCTTTCTAGTGCTCGATCATCACTAATAAACAACAAACTTCCTCTCCTGCATGATTTTTTTCTTCCCATCGACTCTTATCTGCCAAGTAAGCACTTATGGCAATGGCACCCTGTTGCAGGTTTTCCTTTGCTTTAGCAATATGGTGCAGGAGTAAGCAAGCTTCTTCAACAGGGCCAGTGGCGCAATGGATAACGCGTCTGACTACGGATCAGAAGATTGTAGGTTCGACTCCTACCTGGCTCGAGAATGTTGCCGTGATCGTATAGTGGTTAGTACTCTGCGTTGTGGCCGCAGCAACCCCGGTTCGAATCCGGGTCACGGCATCTTATGCATTCTGCGCAAAGCTTTAAATGAGCTGCTTTTGGATCTTTTGCAATCAGTAAATAGACAACACACTTCATCTCCTGCATGAATTCTTCTTCTCTTTGCATTCTCTTCTTCTACTTGGTGGATTTCTGCCAAGTAGTCATTTTGCCTCCTCATAAAATTGGAGACAAATAGATACCTCACAAATGACCAGTATATTTAGACAGAAATAAACACTAGTAATGAGCGAGCGTGCTCGGCACTTGTCGATTGAGCATCGAGCATCGGGGTACTCGGGTACGCTAGTTACTCGATCGAGTAACGGGTGGCGCTCGAGACTTTCTCTCTCTCTCTCTTTCTCTCTCATCGAGTACCAAGCACTCGAGCTTTCTAGTGCTCGATCATCACTAATAAACAACAAACTTCCTCTCCTGCATGATTTTTTTCTTCCCATCGACTCTTATCTGCCAAGTAAGCACTTATGGCAATGGCACCCTGTTGCAGGTTTTCCTTTTGCTTTAGCAATATGGTGCAGGAGTAAGCAAGCTTCTTCAACAGGGCCAGTGGCGCAATGGATAACGCGTCTGACTACGGATCAGAAGATTGTAGGTTCGACTCCTACCTGGCTCGAGAATGTTGCCGTGATCGTATAGTGGTTAGTACTCTGCGTTGTGGCCGCAGCAACCCCGGTTCGAATCCGGGTCACGGCATCTTATGCATTCTGCGCAAAGCTTTAAATGAGCTGCTTTTGGATCTTTTGCAATCAGTAAATAGACAACACACTTCATCTCCTGCATGAATTCTTCTTCTCTTTGCATTCTCTTCTTCTACTTGGTGGATTTCTGCCAAGTAGTCATTTTGCCTCCTCATAAAATTGGAGACAAATAGATACCTCACAAATGACCAGTATATTTAGACAGAAATAAACACTAGTAATGAGCGAGCGTGCTCGGCACTTGTCGATTGAGCATCGAGCATCGGGGTACTCGGGTACGCTAGTTACTCGATCGAGTAACGGGTGGCGCTCGAGACTTTCTCTCTCTCTCTCTTTCTCTCTCATCGAGTACCAAGCACTCGAGCTTTCTAGTGCTCGATCATCACTAATAAACAACAAACTTCCTCTCCTGCATGATTTTTTTCTTCCCATCGACTCTTATCTGCCAAGTAAGCACTTATGGCAATGGCACCCTGTTGCAGGTTTTCCTTTGCTTTAGCAATATGGTGCAGGAGTAAGCAAGCTTCTTCAACAGGGCCAGTGGCGCAATGGATAACGCGTCTGACTACGGATCAGAAGATTGTAGGTTCGACTCCTACCTGGCTCGAGAATGTTGCCGTGATCGTATAGTGGTTAGTACTCTGCGTTGTGGCCGCAGCAACCCCGGTTCGAATCCGGGTCACGGCATCTTATGCATTCTGCGCAAAGCTTTAAATGAGCTGCTTTTGGATCTTTTGCAATCAGTAAATAGACAACACACTTCATCTCCTGCATGAATTCTTCTTCTCTTTGCATTCTCTTCTTCTACTTGGTGGATTTCTGCCAAGTAGTCATTTTGCCTCCTCATAAAATTGGAGACAAATAGATACCTCACAAATGACCAGTATATTTAGACAGAAATAAACACTAGTAATGAGCGAGCGTGCTCGGCACTTGTCGATTGAGCATCGAGCATCGGGGTACTCGGGTACGCTAGTTACTCGATCGAGTAACGGGTGGCGCTCGAGACTTTCTCTCTCTCTCTCTTTCTCTCTCATCGAGTACCAAGCACTCGAGCTTTCTAGTGCTCGATCATCACTAATAAACAACAAACTTCCTCTCCTGCATGATTTTTTTCTTCCCATCGACTCTTATCTGCCAAGTAAGCACTTATGGCAATGGCACCCTGTTGCAGGTTTTCCTTTGCTTTAGCAATATGGTGCAGGAGTAAGCAAGCTTCTTCAACAGGGCCAGTGGCGCAATGGATAACGCGTCTGACTACGGATCAGAAGATTGTAGGTTCGACTCCTACCTGGCTCGAGAATGTTGCCGTGATCGTATAGTGGTTAGTACTCTGCGTTGTGGCCGCAGCAACCCCGGTTCGAATCCGGGTCACGGCATCTTATGCATTCTGCGCAAAGCTTTAAATGAGCTGCTTTTGGATCTTTTGCAATCAGTAAATAGACAACACACTTCATCTCCTGCATGAATTCTTCTTCTCTTTGCATTCTCTTCTTCTACTTGGTGGATTTCTGCCAAGTAGTCATTTTGCCTCCTCATAAAATTGGAGACAAATAGATACCTCACAAATGACCAGTATATTTAGACAGAAATAAACACTAGTAATGAGCGAGCGTGCTCGGCACTTGTCGATTGAGCATCGAGCATCGGGGTACTCGGGTACGCTAGTTACTCGATCGAGTAACGGGTGGCGCTCGAGACTTTCTCTCTCTCTCTCTTTCTCTCTCATCGAGTACCAAGCACTCGAGCTTTCTAGTGCTCGATCATCACTAATAAACAACAAACTTCCTCTCCTGCATGATTTTTTTCTTCCCATCGACTCTTATCTGCCAAGTAAGCACTTATGGCAATGGCACCCTGTTGCAGGTTTTCCTTTGCTTTAGCAATATGGTGCAGGAGTAAGCAAGCTTCTTCAACAGGGCCAGTGGCGCAATGGATAACGCGTCTGACTACGGATCAGAAGATTGTAGGTTCGACTCCTACCTGGCTCGAGAATGTTGCCGTGATCGTATAGTGGTTAGTACTCTGCGTTGTGGCCGCAGCAACCCCGGTTCGAATCCGGGTCACGGCATCTTATGCATTCTGCGCAAAGCTTTAAATGAGCTGCTTTTGGATCTTTTGCAATCAGTAAATAGACAACACACTTCATCTCCTGCATGAATTCTTCTTCTCTTTGCATTCTCTTCTTCTACTTGGTGGATTTCTGCCAAGTAGTCATTTTGCCTCCTCATAAAATTGGAGACAAATAGATACCTCACAAATGACCAGTATATTTAGACAGAAATAAACACTAGTAATGAGCGAGCGTGCTCGGCACTTGTCGATTGAGCATCGAGCATCGGGGTACTCGGGTACGCTAGTTACTCGATCGAGTAACGGGTGGCGCTCGAGACTTTCTCTCTCTCTCTCTTTCTCTCTCATCGAGTACCAAGCACTCGAGCTTTCTAGTGCTCGATCATCACTAATAAACAACAAACTTCCTCTCCTGCATGATTTTTTTCTTCCCATCGACTCTTATCTGCCAAGTAAGCACTTATGGCAATGGCACCCTGTTGCAGGTTTTCCTTTGCTTTAGCAATATGGTGCAGGAGTAAGCAAGCTTCTTCAACAGGGCCAGTGGCGCAATGGATAACGCGTCTGACTACGGATCAGAAGATTGTAGGTTCGACTCCTACCTGGCTCGAGAATGTTGCCGTGATCGTATAGTGGTTAGTACTCTGCGTTGTGGCCGCAGCAACCCCGGTTCGAATCCGGGTCACGGCATCTTATGCATTCTGCGCAAAGCTTTAAATGAGCTGCTTTTGGATCTTTTGCAATCAGTAAATAGACAACACACTTCATCTCCTGCATGAATTCTTCTTCTCTTTGCATTCTCTTCTTCTACTTGGTGGATTTCTGCCAAGTAGTCATTTTGCCTCCTCATAAAATTGGAGACAAATAGATACCTCACAAATGACCAGTATATTTAGACAGAAATAAACACTAGTAATGAGCGAGCGTGCTCGGCACTTGTCGATTGAGCATCGAGCATCGGGGTACTCGGGTACGCTAGTTACTCGATCGAGTAACGGGTGGCGCTCGAGACTTTCTCTCTCTCTCTCTTTCTCTCTCATCGAGTACCAAGCACTCGAGCTTTCTAGTGCTCGATCATCACTAATAAACAACAAACTTCCTCTCCTGCATGATTTTTTTCTTCCCATCGACTCTTATCTGCCAAGTAAGCACTTATGGCAATGGCACCCTGTTGCAGGTTTTCCTTTGCTTTAGCAATATGGTGCAGGAGTAAGCAAGCTTCTTCAACAGGGCCAGTGGCGCAATGGATAACGCGTCTGACTACGGATCAGAAGATTGTAGGTTCGACTCCTACCTGGCTCGAGAATGTTGCCGTGATCGTATAGTGGTTAGTACTCTGCGTTGTGGCCGCAGCAACCCCGGTTCGAATCCGGGTCACGGCATCTTATGCATTCTGCGCAAAGCTTTAAATGAGCTGCTTTTGGATCTTTTGCAATCAGTAAATAGACAACACACTTCATCTCCTGCATGAATTCTTCTTCTCTTTGCATTCTCTTCTTCTACTTGGTGGATTTCTGCCAAGTAGTCATTTTGCCTCCTCATAAAATTGGAGACAAATAGATACCTCACAAATGACCAGTATATTTAGACAGAAATAAACACTAGTAATGAGCGAGCGTGCTCGGCACTTGTCGATTGAGCATCGAGCATCGGGGTACTCGGGTACGCTAGTTACTCGATCGAGTAACGGGTGGCGCTCGAGACTTTCTCTCTCTCTCTCTTTCTCTCTCATCGAGTACCAAGCACTCGAGCTTTCTAGTGCTCGATCATCACTAATAAACAACAAACTTCCTCTCCTGCATGATTTTTTTCTTCCCATCGACTCTTATCTGCCAAGTAAGCACTTATGGCAATGGCACCCTGTTGCAGGTTTTCCTTTGCTTTAGCAATATGGTGCAGGAGTAAGCAAGCTTCTTCAACAGGGCCAGTGGCGCAATGGATAACGCGTCTGACTACGGATCAGAAGATTGTAGGTTCGACTCCTACCTGGCTCGAGAATGTTGCCGTGATCGTATAGTGGTTAGTACTCTGCGTTGTGGCCGCAGCAACCCCGGTTCGAATCCGGGTCACGGCATCTTATGCATTCTGCGCAAAGCTTTAAATGAGCTGCTTTTGGATCTTTTGCAATCAGTAAATAGACAACACACTTCATCTCCTGCATGAATTCTTCTTCTCTTTGCATTCTCTTCTTCTACTTGGTGGATTTCTGCCAAGTAGTCATTTTGCCTCCTCATAAAATTGGAGACAAATAGATACCTCACAAATGACCAGTATATTTAGACAGAAATAAACACTAGTAATGAGCGAGCGTGCTCGGCACTTGTCGATTGAGCATCGAGCATCGGGGTACTCGGGTACGCTAGTTACTCGATCGAGTAACGGGTGGCGCTCGAGACTTTCTCTCTCTCTCTCTTTCTCTCTCATCGAGTACCAAGCACTCGAGCTTTCTAGTGCTCGATCATCACTAATAAACAACAAACTTCCTCTCCTGCATGATTTTTTTCTTCCCATCGACTCTTATCTGCCAAGTAAGCACTTATGGCAATGGCACCCTGTTGCAGGTTTTCCTTTGCTTTAGCAATATGGTGCAGGAGTAAGCAAGCTTCTTCAACAGGGCCAGTGGCGCAATGGATAACGCGTCTGACTACGGATCAGAAGATTGTAGGTTCGACTCCTACCTGGCTCGAGAATGTTGCCGTGATCGTATAGTGGTTAGTACTCTGCGTTGTGGCCGCAGCAACCCCGGTTCGAATCCGGGTCACGGCATCTTATGCATTCTGCGCAAAGCTTTAAATGAGCTGCTTTTGGATCTTTTGCAATCAGTAAATAGACAACACACTTCATCTCCTGCATGAATTCTTCTTCTCTTTGCATTCTCTTCTTCTACTTGGTGGATTTCTGCCAAGTAGTCATTTTGCCTCCTCATAAAATTGGAGACAAATAGATACCTCACAAATGACCAGTATATTTAGACAGAAATAAACACTAGTAATGAGCGAGCGTGCTCGGCACTTGTCGATTGAGCATCGAGCATCGGGGTACTCGGGTACGCTAGTTACTCGATCGAGTAACGGGTGGCGCTCGAGACTTTCTCTCTCTCTCTCTTTCTCTCTCATCGAGTACCAAGCACTCGAGCTTTCTAGTGCTCGATCATCACTAATAAACAACAAACTTCCTCTCCTGCATGATTTTTTTCTTCCCATCGACTCTTATCTGCCAAGTAAGCACTTATGGCAATGGCACCCTGTTGCAGGTTTTCCTTTGCTTTAGCAATATGGTGCAGGAGTAAGCAAGCTTCTTCAACAGGGCCAGTGGCGCAATGGATAACGCGTCTGACTACGGATCAGAAGATTGTAGGTTCGACTCCTACCTGGCTCGAGAATGTTGCCGTGATCGTATAGTGGTTAGTACTCTGCGTTGTGGCCGCAGCAACCCCGGTTCGAATCCGGGTCACGGCATCTTATGCATTCTGCGCAAAGCTTTAAATGAGCTGCTTTTGGATCTTTTGCAATCAGTAAATAGACAACACACTTCATCTCCTGCATGAATTCTTCTTCTCTTTGCATTCTCTTCTTCTACTTGGTGGATTTCTGCCAAGTAGTCATTTTGCCTCCTCATAAAATTGGAGACAAATAGATACCTCACAAATGACCAGTATATTTAGACAGAAAT
The DNA here is from genome assembly GCF_046119375.1 of Phyllobates terribilis. Classification (NCBI taxonomy): domain Eukaryota; kingdom Metazoa; phylum Chordata; class Amphibia; order Anura; family Dendrobatidae; genus Phyllobates; species Phyllobates terribilis. Next base: position 25,827 of record NW_027370550.1, on the reverse strand, counting down.
AAACACTAGTAATGAGCGAGCGTGCTCGGCACTTGTCGATTGAGCATCGAGCATCGGGGTACTCGGGTACGCTAGTTACTCGATCGAGTAACGGGTGGCGCTCGAGACTTTCTCTCTCTCTCTCTTTCTCTCTCATCGAGTACCAAGCACTCGAGCTTTCTAGTGCTCGATCATCACTAATAAACAACAAACTTCCTCTCCTGCATGATTTTTTTCTTCCCATCGACTCTTATCTGCCAAGTAAGCACTTATGGCAATGGCACCCTGTTGCAGGTTTTCCTTTGCTTTAGCAATATGGTGCAGGAGTAAGCAAGCTTCTTCAACAGGGCCAGTGGCGCAATGGATAACGCGTCTGACTACGGATCAGAAGATTGTAGGTTCGACTCCTACCTGGCTCGAGAATGTTGCCGTGATCGTATAGTGGTTAGTACTCTGCGTTGTGGCCGCAGCAACCCCGGTTCGAATCCGGGTCACGGCATCTTATGCATTCTGCGCAAAGCTTTAAATGAGCTGCTTTTGGATCTTTTGCAATCAGTAAATAGACAACACACTTCATCTCCTGCATGAATTCTTCTTCTCTTTGCATTCTCTTCTTCTACTTGGTGGATTTCTGCCAAGTAGTCATTTTGCCTCCTCATAAAATTGGAGACAAATAGATACCTCACAAATGACCAGTATATTTAGACAGAAATAAACACTAGTAATGAGCGAGCGTGCTCGGCACTTGTCGATTGAGCATCGAGCATCGGGGTACTCGGGTACGCTAGTTACTCGATCGAGTAACGGGTGGCGCTCGAGACTTTCTCTCTCTCTCTCTTTCTCTCTCATCGAGTACCAAGCACTCGAGCTTTCTAGTGCTCGATCATCACTAATAAACAACAAACTTCCTCTCCTGCATGATTTTTTTCTTCCCATCGACTCTTATCTGCCAAGTAAGCACTTATGGCAATGGCACCCTGTTGCAGGTTTTCCTTTGCTTTAGCAATATGGTGCAGGAGTAAGCAAGCTTCTTCAACAGGGCCAGTGGCGCAATGGATAACGCGTCTGACTACGGATCAGAAGATTGTAGGTTCGACTCCTACCTGGCTCGAGAATGTTGCCGTGATCGTATAGTGGTTAGTACTCTGCGTTGTGGCCGCAGCAACCCCGGTTCGAATCCGGGTCACGGCATCTTATGCATTCTGCGCAAAGCTTTAAATGAGCTGCTTTTGGATCTTTTGCAATCAGTAAATAGACAACACACTTCATCTCCTGCATGAATTCTTCTTCTCTTTGCATTCTCTTCTTCTACTTGGTGGATTTCTGCCAAGTAGTCATTTTGCCTCCTCATAAAATTGGAGACAAATAGATACCTCACAAATGACCAGTATATTTAGACAGAAATAAACACTAGTAATGAGCGAGCGTGCTCGGCACTTGTCGATTGAGCATCGAGCATCGGGGTACTCGGGTACGCTAGTTACTCGATCGAGTAACGGGTGGCGCTCGAGACTTTCTCTCTCTCTCTCTTTCTCTCTCATCGAGTACCAAGCACTCGAGCTTTCTAGTGCTCGATCATCACTAATAAACAACAAACTTCCTCTCCTGCATGATTTTTTTCTTCCCATCGACTCTTATCTGCCAAGTAAGCACTTATGGCAATGGCACCCTGTTGCAGGTTTTCCTTTGCTTTAGCAATATGGTGCAGGAGTAAGCAAGCTTCTTCAACAGGGCCAGTGGCGCAATGGATAACGCGTCTGACTACGGATCAGAAGATTGTAGGTTCGACTCCTACCTGGCTCGAGAATGTTGCCGTGATCGTATAGTGGTTAGTACTCTGCGTTGTGGCCGCAGCAACCCCGGTTCGAATCCGGGTCACGGCATCTTATGCATTCTGCGCAAAGCTTTAAATGAGCTGCTTTTGGATCTTTTGCAATCAGTAAATAGACAACACACTTCATCTCCTGCATGAATTCTTCTTCTCTTTGCATTCTCTTCTTCTACTTGGTGGATTTCTGCCAAGTAGTCATTTTGCCTCCTCATAAAATTGGAGACAAATAGATACCTCACAAATGACCAGTATATTTAGACAGAAATAAACACTAGTAATGAGCGAGCGTGCTCGGCACTTGTCGATTGAGCATCGAGCATCGGGGTACTCGGGTACGCTAGTTACTCGATCGAGTAACGGGTGGCGCTCGAGACTTTCTCTCTCTCTCTCTTTCTCTCTCATCGAGTACCAAGCACTCGAGCTTTCTAGTGCTCGATCATCACTAATAAACAACAAACTTCCTCTCCTGCATGATTTTTTTCTTCCCATCGACTCTTATCTGCCAAGTAAGCACTTATGGCAATGGCACCCTGTTGCAGGTTTTCCTTTGCTTTAGCAATATGGTGCAGGAGTAAGCAAGCTTCTTCAACAGGGCCAGTGGCGCAATGGATAACGCGTCTGACTACGGATCAGAAGATTGTAGGTTCGACTCCTACCTGGCTCGAGAATGTTGCCGTGATCGTATAGTGGTTAGTACTCTGCGTTGTGGCCGCAGCAACCCCGGTTCGAATCCGGGTCACGGCATCTTATGCATTCTGCGCAAAGCTTTAAATGAGCTGCTTTTGGATCTTTTGCAATCAGTAAATAGACAACACACTTCATCTCCTGCATGAATTCTTCTTCTCTTTGCATTCTCTTCTTCTACTTGGTGGATTTCTGCCAAGTAGTCATTTTGCCTCCTCATAAAATTGGAGACAAATAGATACCTCACAAATGACCAGTATATTTAGACAGAAATAAACACTAGTAATGAGCGAGCGTGCTCGGCACTTGTCGATTGAGCATCGAGCATCGGGGTACTCGGGTACGCTAGTTACTCGATCGAGTAACGGGTGGCGCTCGAGACTTTCTCTCTCTCTCTCTTTCTCTCTCATCGAGTACCAAGCACTCGAGCTTTCTAGTGCTCGATCATCACTAATAAACAACAAACTTCCTCTCCTGCATGATTTTTTTCTTCCCATCGACTCTTATCTGCCAAGTAAGCACTTATGGCAATGGCACCCTGTTGCAGGTTTTCCTTTGCTTTAGCAATATGGTGCAGGAGTAAGCAAGCTTCTTCAACAGGGCCAGTGGCGCAATGGATAACGCGTCTGACTACGGATCAGAAGATTGTAGGTTCGACTCCTACCTGGCTCGAGAATGTTGCCGTGATCGTATAGTGGTTAGTACTCTGCGTTGTGGCCGCAGCAACCCCGGTTCGAATCCGGGTCACGGCATCTTATGCATTCTGCGCAAAGCTTTAAATGAGCTGCTTTTGGATCTTTTGCAATCAGTAAATAGACAACACACTTCATCTCCTGCATGAATTCTTCTTCTCTTTGCATTCTCTTCTTCTACTTGGTGGATTTCTGCCAAGTAGTCATTTTGCCTCCTCATAAAATTGGAGACAAATAGATACCTCACAAATGACCAGTATATTTAGACAGAAATAAACACTAGTAATGAGCGAGCGTGCTCGGCACTTGTCGATTGAGCATCGAGCATCGGGGTACTCGGGTACGCTAGTTACTCGATCGAGTAACGGGTGGCGCTCGAGACTTTCTCTCTCTCTCTCTTTCTCTCTCATCGAGTACCAAGCACTCGAGCTTTCTAGTGCTCGATCATCACTAATAAACAACAAACTTCCTCTCCTGCATGATTTTTTTCTTCCCATCGACTCTTATCTGCCAAGTAAGCACTTATGGCAATGGCACCCTGTTGCAGGTTTTCCTTTGCTTTAGCAATATGGTGCAGGAGTAAGCAAGCTTCTTCAACAGGGCCAGTGGCGCAATGGATAACGCGTCTGACTACGGATCAGAAGATTGTAGGTTCGACTCCTACCTGGCTCGAGAATGTTGCCGTGATCGTATAGTGGTTAGTACTCTGCGTTGTGGCCGCAGCAACCCCGGTTCGAATCCGGGTCACGGCATCTTATGCATTCTGCGCAAAGCTTTAAATGAGCTGCTTTTGGATCTTTTGCAATCAGTAAATAGACAACACACTTCATCTCCTGCATGAATTCTTCTTCTCTTTGCATTCTCTTCTTCTACTTGGTGGATTTCTGCCAAGTAGTCATTTTGCCTCCTCATAAAATTGGAGACAAATAGATACCTCACAAATGACCAGTATATTTAGACAGAAATAAACACTAGTAATGAGCGAGCGTGCTCGGCACTTGTCGATTGAGCATCGAGCATCGGGGTACTCGGGTACGCTAGTTACTCGATCGAGTAACGGGTGGCGCTCGAGACTTTCTCTCTCTCTCTCTTTCTCTCTCATCGAGTACCAAGCACTCGAGCTTTCTAGTGCTCGATCATCACTAATAAACAACAAACTTCCTCTCCTGCATGATTTTTTTCTTCCCATCGACTCTTATCTGCCAAGTAAGCACTTATGGCAATGGCACCCTGTTGCAGGTTTTCCTTTGCTTTAGCAATATGGTGCAGGAGTAAGCAAGCTTCTTCAACAGGGCCAGTGGCGCAATGGATAACGCGTCTGACTACGGATCAGAAGATTGTAGGTTCGACTCCTACCTGGCTCGAGAATGTTGCCGTGATCGTATAGTGGTTAGTACTCTGCGTTGTGGCCGCAGCAACCCCGGTTCGAATCCGGGTCACGGCATCTTATGCATTCTGCGCAAAGCTTTAAATGAGCTGCTTTTGGATCTTTTGCAATCAGTAAATAGACAACACACTTCATCTCCTGCATGAATTCTTCTTCTCTTTGCATTCTCTTCTTCTACTTGGTGGATTTCTGCCAAGTAGTCATTTTGCCTCCTCATAAAATTGGAGACAAATAGATACCTCACAAATGACCAGTATATTTAGACAGAAATAAACACTAGTAATGAGCGAGCGTGCTCGGCACTTGTCGATTGAGCATCGAGCATCGGGGTACTCGGGTACGCTAGTTACTCGATCGAGTAACGGGTGGCGCTCGAGACTTTCTCTCTCTCTCTCTTTCTCTCTCATCGAGTACCAAGCACTCGAGCTTTCTAGTGCTCGATCATCACTAATAAACAACAAACTTCCTCTCCTGCATGATTTTTTTCTTCCCATCGACTCTTATCTGCCAAGTAAGCACTTATGGCAATGGCACCCTGTTGCAGGTTTTCCTTTGCTTTAGCAATATGGTGCAGGAGTAAGCAAGCTTCTTCAACAGGGCCAGTGGCGCAATGGATAACGCGTCTGACTACGGATCAGAAGATTGTAGGTTCGACTCCTACCTGGCTCGAGAATGTTGCCGTGATCGTATAGTGGTTAGTACTCTGCGTTGTGGCCGCAGCAACCCCGGTTCGAATCCGGGTCACGGCATCTTATGCATTCTGCGCAAAGCTTTAAATGAGCTGCTTTTGGATCTTTTGCAATCAGTAAATAGACAACACACTTCATCTCCTGCATGAATTCTTCTTCTCTTTGCATTCTCTTCTTCTACTTGGTGGATTTCTGCCAAGTAGTCATTTTGCCTCCTCATAAAATTGGAGACAAATAGATACCTCACAAATGACCAGTATATTTAGACAGAAATAAACACTAGTAATGAGCGAGCGTGCTCGGCACTTGTCGATTGAGCATCGAGCATCGGGGTACTCGGGTACGCTAGTTACTCGATCGAGTAACGGGTGGCGCTCGAGACTTTCTCTCTCTCTCTCTTTCTCTCTCATCGAGTACCAAGCACTCGAGCTTTCTAGTGCTCGATCATCACTAATAAACAACAAACTTCCTCTCCTGCATGATTTTTTTCTTCCCATCGACTCTTATCTGCCAAGTAAGCACTTATGGCAATGGCACCCTGTTGCAGGTTTTCCTTTGCTTTAGCAATATGGTGCAGGAGTAAGCAAGCTTCTTCAACAGGGCCAGTGGCGCAATGGATAACGCGTCTGACTACGGATCAGAAGATTGTAGGTTCGACTCCTACCTGGCTCGAGAATGTTGCCGTGATCGTATAGTGGTTAGTACTCTGCGTTGTGGCCGCAGCAACCCCGGTTCGAATCCGGGTCACGGCATCTTATGCATTCTGCGCAAAGCTTTAAATGAGCTGCTTTTGGATCTTTTGCAATCAGTAAATAGACAACACACTTCATCTCCTGCATGAATTCTTCTTCTCTTTGCATTCTCTTCTTCTACTTGGTGGATTTCTGCCAAGTAGTCATTTTGCCTCCTCATAAAATTGGAGACAAATAGATACCTCACAAATGACCAGTATATTTAGACAGAAATAAACACTAGTAATGAGCGAGCGTGCTCGGCACTTGTCGATTGAGCATCGAGCATCGGGGTACTCGGGTACGCTAGTTACTCGATCGAGTAACGGGTGGCGCTCGAGACTTTCTCTCTCTCTCTCTTTCTCTCTCATCGAGTACCAAGCACTCGAGCTTTCTAGTGCTCGATCATCACTAATAAACAACAAACTTCCTCTCCTGCATGATTTTTTTCTTCCCATCGACTCTTATCTGCCAAGTAAGCACTTATGGCAATGGCACCCTGTTGCAGGTTTTCCTTTGCTTTAGCAATATGGTGCAGGAGTAAGCAAGCTTCTTCAACAGGGCCAGTGGCGCAATGGATAACGCGTCTGACTACGGATCAGAAGATTGTAGGTTCGACTCCTACCTGGCTCGAGAATGTTGCCGTGATCGTATAGTGGTTAGTACTCTGCGTTGTGGCCGCAGCAACCCCGGTTCGAATCCGGGTCACGGCATCTTATGCATTCTGCGCAAAGCTTTAAATGAGCTGCTTTTGGATCTTTTGCAATCAGTAAATAGACAACACACTTCATCTCCTGCATGAATTCTTCTTCTCTTTGCATTCTCTTCTTCTACTTGGTGGATTTCTGCCAAGTAGTCATTTTGCCTCCTCATAAAATTGGAGACAAATAGATACCTCACAAATGACCAGTATATTTAGACAGAAATAAACACTAGTAATGAGCGAGCGTGCTCGGCACTTGTCGATTGAGCATCGAGCATCGGGGTACTCGGGTACGCTAGTTACTCGATCGAGTAACGGGTGGCGCTCGAGACTTTCTCTCTCTCTCTCTTTCTCTCTCATCGAGTACCAAGCACTCGAGCTTTCTAGTGCTCGATCATCACTAATAAACAACAAACTTCCTCTCCTGCATGATTTTTTTCTTCCCATCGACTCTTATCTGCCAAGTAAGCACTTATGGCAATGGCACCCTGTTGCAGGTTTTCCTTTGCTTTAGCAATATGGTGCAGGAGTAAGCAAGCTTCTTCAACAGGGCCAGTGGCGCAATGGATAACGCGTCTGACTACGGATCAGAAGATTGTAGGTTCGACTCCTACCTGGCTCGAGAATGTTGCCGTGATCGTATAGTGGTTAGTACTCTGCGTTGTGGCCGCAGCAACCCCGGTTCGAATCCGGGTCACGGCATCTTATGCATTCTGCGCAAAGCTTTAAATGAGCTGCTTTTGGATCTTTTGCAATCAGTAAATAGACAACACACTTCATCTCCTGCATGAATTCTTCTTCTCTTTGCATTCTCTTCTTCTACTTGGTGGATTTCTGCCAAGTAGTCATTTTGCCTCCTCATAAAATTGGAGACAAATAGATACCTCACAAATGACCAGTATATTTAGACAGAAATAAACACTAGTAATGAGCGAGCGTGCTCGGCACTTGTCGATTGAGCATCGAGCATCGGGGTACTCGGGTACGCTAGTTACTCGATCGAGTAACGGGTGGCGCTCGAGACTTTCTCTCTCTCTCTCTTTCTCTCTCATCGAGTACCAAGCACTCGAGCTTTCTAGTGCTCGATCATCACTAATAAACAACAAACTTCCTCTCCTGCATGATTTTTTTCTTCCCATCGACTCTTATCTGCCAAGTAAGCACTTATGGCAATGGCACCCTGTTGCAGGTTTTCCTTTGCTTTAGCAATATGGTGCAGGAGTAAGCAAGCTTCTTCAACAGGGCCAGTGGCGCAATGGATAACGCGTCTGACTACAGATCAGAAGATTGTAGGTTCGACTCCTACCTGGCTCGAGAATGTTGCCGTGATCGTATAGTGGTTAGTACTCTGCGTTGTGGCCGCAGCAACCCCGGTTCGAATCCGGGTCACGGCATCTTATGCATTCTGCGCAAAGCTTTAAATGAGCTGCTTTTGGATCTTTTGCAATCAGTAAATAGACAACACACTTCATCTCCTGCATGAATTCTTCTTCTCTTTGCATTCTCTTCTTCTACTTGGTGGATTTCTGCCAAGTAGTCATTTTGCCTCCTCATAAAATTGGAGACAAATAGATACCTCACAAATGACCAGTATATTTAGACAGAAATAAACACTAGTAATGAGCGAGCGTGCTCGGCACTTGTCGATTGAGCATCGAGCATCGGGGTACTCGGGTACGCTAGTTACTCGATCGAGTAACGGGTGGCGCTCGAGACTTTCTCTCTCTCTCTCTTTCTCTCTCATCGAGTACCAAGCACTCGAGCTTTCTAGTGCTCGATCATCACTAATAAACAACAAACTTCCTCTCCTGCATGATTTTTTTCTTCCCATCGACTCTTATCTGCCAAGTAAGCACTTATGGCAATGGCACCCTGTTGCAGGTTTTCCTTTGCTTTAGCAATATGGTGCAGGAGTAAGCAAGCTTCTTCAACAGGGCCAGTGGCGCAATGGATAACGCGTCTGACTACGGATCAGAAGATTGTAGGTTCGACTCCTACCTGGCTCGAGAATGTTGCCGTGATCGTATAGTGGTTAGTACTCTGCGTTGTGGCCGCAGCAACCCCGGTTCGAATCCGGGTCACGGCATCTTATGCATTCTGCGCAAAGCTTTAAATGAGCTGCTTTTGGATCTTTTGCAATCAGTAAATAGACAACACACTTCATCTCCTGCATGAATTCTTCTTCTCTTTGCATTCTCTTCTTCTACTTGGTGGATTTCTGCCAAGTAGTCATTTTGCCTCCTCATAAAATTGGAGACAAATAGATACCTCACAAATGACCAGTATATTTAGACAGAAATAAACACTAGTAATGAGCGAGCGTGCTCGGCACTTGTCGATTGAGCATCGAGCATCGGGGTACTCGGGTACGCTAGTTACTCGATCGAGTAACGGGTGGCGCTCGAGACTTTCTCTCTCTCTCTCTTTCTCTCTCATCGAGTACCAAGCACTCGAGCTTTCTAGTGCTCGATCATCACTAATAAACAACAAACTTCCTCTCCTGCATGATTTTTTTCTTCCCATCGACTCTTATCTGCCAAGTAAGCACTTATGGCAATGGCACCCTGTTGCAGGTTTTCCTTTGCTTTAGCAATATGGTGCAGGAGTAAGCAAGCTTCTTCAACAGGGCCAGTGGCGCAATGGATAACGCGTCTGACTACGGATCAGAAGATTGTAGGTTCGACTCCTAGCTGGCTCGAGAATGTTGCCGTGATCGTATAGTGGTTAGTACTCTGCGTTGTGGCCGCAGCAACCCCGGTTCGAATCCGGGTCACGGCATCTTATGCATTCTGCGCAAAGCTTTAAATGAGCTGCTTTTGGATCTTTTGCAATCAGTAAATAGACAACACACTTCATCTCCTGCATGAATTCTTCTTCTCTTTGCATTCTCTTCTTCTACTTGGTGGATTTCTGCCAAGTAGTCATTTTGCCTCCTCATAAAATTGGAGACAAATAGATACCTCACAAATGACCAGTATATTTAGACAGAAATAAACACTAGTAATGAGCGAGCGTGCTCGGCACTTGTCGATTGAGCATCGAGCATCGGGGTACTCGGGTACGCTAGTTACTCGATCGAGTAACGGGTGGCGCTCGAGACTTTCTCTCTCTCTCTCTTTCTCTCTCATCGAGTACCAAGCACTCGAGCTTTCTAGTGCTCGATCATCACTAATAAACAACAAACTTCCTCTCCTGCATGATTTTTTTCTTCCCATCGACTCTTATCTGCCAAGTAAGCACTTATGGCAATGGCACCCTGTTGCAGGTTTTCCTTTGCTTTAGCAATATGGTGCAGGAGTAAGCAAGCTTCTTCAACAGGGCCAGTGGCGCAATGGATAACGCGTCTGACTACGGATCAGAAGATTGTAGGTTCGACTCCTACCTGGCTCGAGAATGTTGCCGTGATCGTATAGTGGTTAGTACTCTGCGTTGTGGCCGCAGCAACCCCGGTTCGAATCCGGGTCACGGCATCTTATGCATTCTGCGCAAAGCTTTAAATGAGCTGCTTTTGGATCTTTTGCAATCAGTAAATAGACAACACACTTCATCTCCTGCATGAATTCTTCTTCTCTTTGCATTCTCTTCTTCTACTTGGTGGATTTCTGCCAAGTAGTCATTTTGCCTCCTCATAAAATTGGAGACAAATAGATACCTCACAAATGACCAGTATATTTAGACAGAAATAAACACTAGTAATGAGCGAGCGTGCTCGGCACTTGTCGATTGAGCATCGAGCATCGGGGTACTCGGGTACGCTAGTTACTCGATCGAGTAACGGGTGGCGCTCGAGACTTTCTCTCTCTCTCTCTTTCTCTCTCATCGAGTACCAAGCACTCGAGCTTTCTAGTGCTCGATCATCACTAATAAACAACAAACTTCCTCTCCTGCATGATTTTTTTCTTCCCATCGACTCTTATCTGCCAAGTAAGCACTTATGGCAATGGCACCCTGTTGCAGGTTTTCCTTTGCTTTAGCAATATGGTGCAGGAGTAAGCAAGCTTCTTCAACAGGGCCAGTGGCGCAATGGATAACGCGTCTGACTACGGATCAGAAGATTGTAGGTTCGACTCCTACCTGGCTCGAGAATGTTGCCGTGATCGTATAGTGGTTAGTACTCTGCGTTGTGGCCGCAGCAACCCCGGTTCGAATCCGGGTCACGGCATCTTATGCATTCTGCGCAAAGCTTTAAATGAGCTGCTTTTGGATCTTTTGCAATCAGTAAATAGACAACACACTTCATCTCCTGCATGAATTCTTCTTCTCTTTGCATTCTCTTCTTCTACTTGGTGGATTTCTGCCAAGTAGTCATTTTGCCTCCTCATAAAATTGGAGACAAATAGATACCTCACAAATGACCAGTATATTTAGACAGAAATAAACACTAGTAATGAGCGAGCGTGCTCGGCACTTGTCGATTGAGCATCGAGCATCGGGGTACTCGGGTACGCTAGTTACTCGATCGAGTAACGGGTGGCGCTCGAGACTTTCTCTCTCTCTCTCTTTCTCTCTCATCGAGTACCAAGCACTCGAGCTTTCTAGTGCTCGATCATCACTAATAAACAACAAACTTCCTCTCCTGCATGATTTTTTTCTTCCCATCGACTCTTATCTGCCAAGTAAGCACTTATGGCAATGGCACCCTGTTGCAGGTTTTCCTTTGCTTTAGCAATATGGTGCAGGAGTAAGCAAGCTTCTTCAACAGGGCCAGTGGCGCAATGGATAACGCGTCTGACTACGGATCAGAAGATTGTAGGTTCGACTCCTACCTGGCTCGAGAATGTTGCCGTGATCGTATAGTGGTTAGTACTCTGCGTTGTGGCCGCAGCAACCCCGGTTCGAATCCGGGTCACGGCATCTTATGCATTCTGCGCAAAGCTTTAAATGAGCTGCTTTTGGATCTTTTGCAATCAGTAAATAGACAACACACTTCATCTCCTGCATGAATTCTTCTTCTCTTTGCATTCTCTTCTTCTACTTGGTGGATTTCTGCCAAGTAGTCATTTTGCCTCCTCATAAAATTGGAGACAAATAGATACCTCACAAATGACCAGTATATTTAGACAGAAATAAACACTAGTAATGAGCGAGCGTGCTCGGCACTTGTCGATTGAGCATCGAGCATCGGGGTACTCGGGTACGCTAGTTACTCGATCGAGTAACGGGTGGCGCTCGAGACTTTCTCTCTCTCTCTCTTTCTCTCTCATCGAGTACCAAGCACTCGAGCTTTCTAGTGCTCGATCATCACTAATAAACAACAAACTTCCTCTCCTGCATGATTTTTTTCTTCCCATCGACTCTTATCTGCCAAGTAAGCACTTATGGCAATGGCACCCTGTTGCAGGTTTTCCTTTGCTTTAGCAATATGGTGCAGGAGTAAGCAAGCTTCTTCAACAGGGCCAGTGGCGCAATGGATAACGCGTCTGACTACGGATCAGAAGATTGTAGGTTCGACTCCTACCTGGCTCGAGAATGTTGCCGTGATCGTATAGTGGTTAGTACTCTGCGTTGTGGCCGCAGCAACCCCGGTTCGAATCCGGGTCACGGCATCTTATGCATTCTGCGCAAAGCTTTAAATGAGCTGCTTTTGGATCTTTTGCAATCAGTAAATAGACAACACACTTCATCTCCTGCATGAATTCTTCTTCTCTTTGCATTCTCTTCTTCTACTTGGTGGATTTCTGCCAAGTAGTCATTTTGCCTCCTCATAAAATTGGAGACAAATAGATACCTCACAAATGACCAGTATATTTAGACAGAAATAAACACTAGTAATGAGCGAGCGTGCTCGGCACTTGTCGATTGAGCATCGAGCATCGGGGTACTCGGGTACGCTAGTTACTCGATCGAGTAACGGGTGGCGCTCGAGACTTTCTCTCTCTCTCTCTTTCTCTCTCATCGAGTACCAAGCACTCGAGCTTTCTAGTGCTCGATCATCACTAATAAACAACAAACTTCCTCTCCTGCATGATTTTTTTCTTCCCATCGACTCTTATCTGCCAAGTAAGCACTTATGGCAATGGCACCCTGTTGCAGGTTTTCCTTTGCTTTAGCAATATGGTGCAGGAGTAAGCAAGCTTCTTCAACAGGGCCAGTGGCGCAATGGATAACGCGTCTGACTACGGATCAGAAGATTGTAGGTTCGACTCCTACCTGGCTCGAGAATGTTGCCGTGATCGTATAGTGGTTAGTACTCTGCGTTGTGGCCGCAGCAACCCCGGTTCGAATCCGGGTCACGGCATCTTATGCATTCTGCGCAAAGCTTTAAATGAGCTGCTTTTGGATCTTTTGCAATCAGTAAATAGACAACACACTTCATCTCCTGCATGAATTCTTCTTCTCTTTGCATTCTCTTCTTCTACTTGGTGGATTTCTGCCAAGTAGTCATTTTGCCTCCTCATAAAATTGGAGACAAATAGATACCTCACAAATGACCAGTATATTTAGACAGAAATAAACACTAGTAATGAGCGAGCGTGCTCGGCACTTGTCGATTGAGCATCGAGCATCGGGGTACTCGGGTACGCTAGTTACTCGATCGAGTAACGGGTGGCGCTCGAGACTTTCTCTCTCTCTCTCTTTCTCTCTCATCGAGTACCAAGCACTCGAGCTTTCTAGTGCTCGATCATCACTAATAAACAACAAACTTCCTCTCCTGCATGATTTTTTTCTTCCCATCGACTCTTATCTGCCAAGTAAGCACTTATGGCAATGGCACCCTGTTGCAGGTTTTCCTTTGCTTTAGCAATATGGTGCAGGAGTAAGCAAGCTTCTTCAACAGGGCCAGTGGCGCAATGGATAACGCGTCTGACTACGGATCAGAAGATTGTAGGTTCGACTCCTACCTGGCTCGAGAATGTTGCCGTGATCGTATAGTGGTTAGTACTCTGCGTTGTGGCCGCAGCAACCCCGGTTCGAATCCGGGTCACGGCATCTTATGCATTCTGCGCAAAGCTTTAAATGAGCTGCTTTTGGATCTTTTGCAATCAGTAAATAGACAACACACTTCATCTCCTGCATGAATTCTTCTTCTCTTTGCATTCTCTTCTTCTACTTGGTGGATTTCTGCCAAGTAGTCATTTTGCCTCCTCATAAAATTGGAGACAAATAGATACCTCACAAATGACCAGTATATTTAGACAGAAATAAACACTAGTAATGAGCGAGCGTGCTCGGCACTTGTCGATTGAGCATCGAGCATCGGGGTACTCGGGTACGCTAGTTACTCGATCGAGTAACGGGTGGCGCTCGAGACTTTCTCTCTCTCTCTCTTTCTCTCTCATCGAGTACCAAGCACTCGAGCTTTCTAGTGCTCGATCATCACTAATAAACAACAAACTTCCTCTCCTGCATGATTTTTTTCTTCCCATCGACTCTTATCTGCCAAGTAAGCACTTATGGCAATGGCACCCTGTTGCAGGTTTTCCTTTGCTTTAGCAATATGGTGCAGGAGTAAGCAAGCTTCTTCAACAGGGCCAGTGGCGCAATGGATAACGCGTCTGACTACGGATCAGAAGATTGTAGGTTCGACTCCTACCTGGCTCGAGAATGTTGCCGTGATCGTATAGTGGTTAGTACTCTGCGTTGTGGCCGCAGCAACCCCGGTTCGAATCCGGGTCACGGCATCTTATGCATTCTGCGCAAAGCTTTAAATGAGCTGCTTTTGGATCTTTTGCAATCAGTAAATAGACAACACACTTCATCTCCTGCATGAATTCTTCTTCTCTTTGCATTCTCTTCTTCTACTTGGTGGATTTCTGCCAAGTAGTCATTTTGCCTCCTCATAAAATTGGAGACAAATAGATACCTCACAAATGACCAGTATATTTAGACAGAAATAAACACTAGTAATGAGCGAGCGTGCTCGGCACTTGTCGATTGAGCATCGAGCATCGGGGTACTCGGGTACGCTAGTTACTCGATCGAGTAACGGGTGGCGCTCGAGACTTTCTCTCTCTCTCTCTTTCTCTCTCATCGAGTACCAAGCACTCGAGCTTTCTAGTGCTCGATCATCACTAATAAACAACAAACTTCCTCTCCTGCATGATTTTTTTCTTCCCATCGACTCTTATCTGCCAAGTAAGCACTTATGGCAATGGCACCCTGTTGCAGGTTTTCCTTTGCTTTAGCAATATGGTGCAGGAGTAAGCAAGCTTCTTCAACAGGGCCAGTGGCGCAATGGATAACGCGTCTGACTACGGATCAGAAGATTGTAGGTTCGACTCCTACCTGGCTCGAGAATGTTGCCGTGATCGTATAGTGGTTAGTACTCTGCGTTGTGGCCGCAGCAACCCCGGTTCGAATCCGGGTCACGGCATCTTATGCATTCTGCGCAAAGCTTTAAATGAGCTGCTTTTGGATCTTTTGCAATCAGTAAATAGACAACACACTTCATCTCCTGCATGAATTCTTCTTCTCTTTGCATTCTCTTCTTCTACTTGGTGGATTTCTGCCAAGTAGTCATTTTGCCTCCTCATAAAATTGGAGACAAATAGATACCTCACAAATGACCAGTATATTTAGACAGAAATAAACACTAGTAATGAGCGAGCGTGCTCGGCACTTGTCGATTGAGCATCGAGCATCGGGGTACTCGGGTACGCTAGTTACTCGATCGAGTAACGGGTGGCGCTCGAGACTTTCTCTCTCTCTCTCTTTCTCTCTCATCGAGTACCAAGCACTCGAGCTTTCTAGTGCTCGATCATCACTAATAAACAACAAACTTCCTCTCCTGCATGATTTTTTTCTTCCCATCGACTCTTATCTGCCAAGTAAGCACTTATGGCAATGGCACCCTGTTGCAGGTTTTCCTTTGCTTTAGCAATATGGTGCAGGAGTAAGCAAGCTTCTTCAACAGGGCCAGTGGCGCAATGGATAACGCGTCTGACTACGGATCAGAAGATTGTAGGTTCGACTCCTACCTGGCTCGAGAATGTTGCCGTGATCGTATAGTGGTTAGTACTCTGCGTTGTGGCCGCAGCAACCCCGGTTCGAATCCGGGTCACGGCATCTTATGCATTCTGCGCAAAGCTTTAAATGAGCTGCTTTTGGATCTTTTGCAATCAGTAAATAGACAACACACTTCATCTCCTGCATGAATTCTTCTTCTCTTTGCATTCTCTTCTTCTACTTGGTGGATTTCTGCCAAGTAGTCATTTTGCCTCCTCATAAAATTGGAGACAAATAGATACCTCACAAATGACCAGTATATTTAGACAGAAATAAACACTAGTAATGAGCGAGCGTGCTCGGCACTTGTCGATTGAGCATCGAGCATCGGGGTACTCGGGTACGCTAGTTACTCGATCGAGTAACGGGTGGCGCTCGAGACTTTCTCTCTCTCTCTCTTTCTCTCTCATCGAGTACCAAGCACTCGAGCTTTCTAGTGCTCGATCATCACTAATAAACAACAAACTTCCTCTCCTGCATGATTTTTTTCTTCCCATCGACTCTTATCTGCCAAGTAAGCACTTATGGCAATGGCACCCTGTTGCAGGTTTTCCTTTGCTTTAGCAATATGGTGCAGGAGTAAGCAAGCTTCTTCAACAGGGCCAGTGGCGCAATGGATAACGCGTCTGACTACGGATCAGAAGATTGTAGGTTCGACTCCTACCTGGCTCGAGAATGTTGCCGTGATCGTATAGTGGTTAGTACTCTGCGTTGTGGCCGCAGCAACCCCGGTTCGAATCCGGGTCACGGCATCTTATGCATTCTGCGCAAAGCTTTAAATGAGCTGCTTTTGGATCTTTTGCAATCAGTAAATAGACAACACACTTCATCTCCTGCATGAATTCTTCTTCTCTTTGCATTCTCTTCTTCTACTTGGTGGATTTCTGCCAAGTAGTCATTTTGCCTCCTCATAAAATTGGAGACAAATAGATACCTCACAAATGACCAGTATATTTAGACAGAAATAAACACTAGTAATGAGCGAGCGTGCTCGGCACTTGTCGATTGAGCATCGAGCATCGGGGTACTCGGGTACGCTAGTTACTCGATCGAGTAACGGGTGGCGCTCGAGACTTTCTCTCTCTCTCTCTTTCTCTCTCATCGAGTACCAAGCACTCGAGCTTTCTAGTGCTCGATCATCACTAATAAACAACAAACTTCCTCTCCTGCATGATTTTTTTCTTCCCATCGACTCTTATCTGCCAAGTAAGCACTTATGGCAATGGCACCCTGTTGCAGGTTTTCCTTTGCTTTAGCAATATGGTGCAGGAGTAAGCAAGCTTCTTCAACAGGGCCAGTGGCGCAATGGATAACGCGTCTGACTACGGATCAGAAGATTGTAGGTTCGACTCCTACCTGGCTCGAGAATGTTGCCGTGATCGTATAGTGGTTAGTACTCTGCGTTGTGGCCGCAGCAACCCCGGTTCGAATCCGGGTCACGGCATCTTATGCATTCTGCGCAAAGCTTTAAATGAGCTGCTTTTGGATCTTTTGCAATCAGTAAATAGACAACACACTTCATCTCCTGCATGAATTCTTCTTCTCTTTGCATTCTCTTCTTCTACTTGGTGGATTTCTGCCAAGTAGTCATTTTGCCTCCTCATAAAATTGGAGACAAATAGATACCTCACAAATGACCAGTATATTTAGACAGAAATAAACACTAGTAATGAGCGAGCGTGCTCGGCACTTGTCGATTGAGCATCGAGCATCGGGGTACTCGGGTACGCTAGTTACTCGATCGAGTAACGGGTGGCGCTCGAGACTTTCTCTCTCTCTCTCTTTCTCTCTCATCGAGTACCAAGCACTCGAGCTTTCTAGTGCTCGATCATCACTAATAAACAACAAACTTCCTCTCCTGCATGATTTTTTTCTTCCCATCGACTCTTATCTGCCAAGTAAGCACTTATGGCAATGGCACCCTGTTGCAGGTTTTCCTTTGCTTTAGCAATATGGTGCAGGAGTAAGCAAGCTTCTTCAACAGGGCCAGTGGCGCAATGGATAACGCGTCTGACTACGGATCAGAAGATTGTAGGTTCGACTCCTACCTGGCTCGAGAATGTTGCCGTGATCGTATAGTGGTTAGTACTCTGCGTTGTGGCCGCAGCAACCCCGGTTCGAATCCGGGTCACGGCATCTTATGCATTCTGCGCAAAGCTTTAAATGAGCTGCTTTTGGATCTTTTGCAATCAGTAAATAGACAACACACTTCATCTCCTGCATGAATTCTTCTTCTCTTTGCATTCTCTTCTTCTACTTGGTGGATTTCTGCCAAGTAGTCATTTTGCCTCCTCATAAAATTGGAGACAAATAGATACCTCACAAATGACCAGTATATTTAGACAGAAATAAACACTAGTAATGAGCGAGCGTGCTCGGCACTTGTCGATTGAGCATCGAGCATCGGGGTACTCGGGTACGCTAGTTACTCGATCGAGTAACGGGTGGCGCTCGAGACTTTCTCTCTCTCTCTCTTTCTCTCTCATCGAGTACCAAGCACTCGAGCTTTCTAGTGCTCGATCATCACTAATAAACAACAAACTTCCTCTCCTGCATGATTTTTTTCTTCCCATCGACTCTTATCTGCCAAGTAAGCACTTATGGCAATGGCACCCTGTTGCAGGTTTTCCTTTGCTTTAGCAATATGGTGCAGGAGTAAGCAAGCTTCTTCAACAGGGCCAGTGGCGCAATGGATAACGCGTCTGACTACGGATCAGAAGATTGTAGGTTCGACTCCTACCTGGCTCGAGAATGTTGCCGTGATCGTATAGTGGTTAGTACTCTGCGTTGTGGCCGCAGCAACCCCGGTTCGAATCCGGGTCACGGCATCTTATGCATTCTGCGCAAAGCTTTAAATGAGCTGCTTTTGGATCTTTTGCAATCAGTAAATAGACAACACACTTCATCTCCTGCATGAATTCTTCTTCTCTTTGCATTCTCTTCTTCTACTTGGTGGATTTCTGCCAAGTAGTCATTTTGCCTCCTCATAAAATTGGAGACAAATAGATACCTCACAAATGACCAGTATATTTAGACAGAAATAAACACTAGTAATGAGCGAGCGTGCTCGGCACTTGTCGATTGAGCATCGAGCATCGGGGTACTCGGGTACGCTAGTTACTCGATCGAGTAACGGGTGGCGCTCGAGACTTTCTCTCTCTCTCTCTTTCTCTCTCATCGAGTACCAAGCACTCGAGCTTTCTAGTGCTCGATCATCACTAATAAACAACAAACTTCCTCTCCTGCATGATTTTTTTCTTCCCATCGACTCTTATCTGCCAAGTAAGCACTTATGGCAATGGCACCCTGTTGCAGGTTTTCCTTTGCTTTAGCAATATGGTGCAGGAGTAAGCAAGCTTCTTCAACAGGGCCAGTGGCGCAATGGATAACGCGTCTGACTACGGATCAGAAGATTGTAGGTTCGACTCCTACCTGGCTCGAGAATGTTGCCGTGATCGTATAGTGGTTAGTACTCTGCGTTGTGGCCGCAGCAACCCCGGTTCGAATCCGGGTCACGGCATCTTATGCATTCTGCGCAAAGCTTTAAATGAGCTGCTTTTGGATCTTTTGCAATCAGTAAATAGACAACACACTTCATCTCCTGCATGAATTCTTCTTCTCTTTGCATTCTCTTCTTCTACTTGGTGGATTTCTGCCAAGTAGTCATTTTGCCTCCTCATAAAATTGGAGACAAATAGATACCTCACAAATGACCAGTATATTTAGACAGAAATAAACACTAGTAATGAGCGAGCGTGCTCGGCACTTGTCGATTGAGCATCGAGCATCGGGGTACTCGGGTACGCTAGTTACTCGATCGAGTAACGGGTGGCGCTCGAGACTTTCTCTCTCTCTCTCTTTCTCTCTCATCGAGTACCAAGCACTCGAGCTTTCTAGTGCTCGATCATCACTAATAAACAACAAACTTCCTCTCCTGCATGATTTTTTTCTTCCCATCGACTCTTATCTGCCAAGTAAGCACTTATGGCAATGGCACCCTGTTGCAGGTTTTCCTTTGCTTTAGCAATATGGTGCAGGAGTAAGCAAGCTTCTTCAACAGGGCCAGTGGCGCAATGGATAACGCGTCTGACTACGGATCAGAAGATTGTAGGTTCGACTCCTACCTGGCTCGAGAATGTTGCCGTGATCGTATAGTGGTTAGTACTCTGCGTTGTGGCCGCAGCAACCCCGGTTCGAATCCGGGTCACGGCATCTTATGCATTCTGCGCAAAGCTTTAAATGAGCTGCTTTTGGATCTTTTGCAATCAGTAAATAGACAACACACTTCATCTCCTGCATGAATTCTTCTTCTCTTTGCATTCTCTTCTTCTACTTGGTGGATTTCTGCCAAGTAGTCATTTTGCCTCCTCATAAAATTGGAGACAAATAGATACCTCACAAATGACCAGTATATTTAGACAGAAATAAACACTAGTAATGAGCGAGCGTGCTCGGCACTTGTCGATTGAGCATCGAGCATCGGGGTACTCGGGTACGCTAGTTACTCGATCGAGTAACGGGTGGCGCTCGAGACTTTCTCTCTCTCTCTCTTTCTCTCTCATCGAGTACCAAGCACTCGAGCTTTCTAGTGCTCGATCATCACTAATAAACAACAAACTTCCTCTCCTGCATGATTTTTTTCTTCCCATCGACTCTTATCTGCCAAGTAAGCACTTATGGCAATGGCACCCTGTTGCAGGTTTTCCTTTGCTTTAGCAATATGGTGCAGGAGTAAGCAAGCTTCTTCAACAGGGCCAGTGGCGCAATGGATAACGCGTCTGACTACGGATCAGAAGATTGTAGGTTCGACTCCTACCTGGCTCGAGAATGTTGCCGTGATCGTATAGTGGTTAGTACTCTGCGTTGTGGCCGCAGCAACCCCGGTTCGAATCCGGGTCACGGCATCTTATGCATTCTGCGCAAAGCTTTAAATGAGCTGCTTTTGGATCTTTTGCAATCAGTAAATAGACAACACACTTCATCTCCTGCATGAATTCTTCTTCTCTTTGCATTCTCTTCTTCTACTTGGTGGATTTCTGCCAAGTAGTCATTTTGCCTCCTCATAAAATTGGAGACAAATAGATACCTCACAAATGACCAGTATATTTAGACAGAAATAAACACTAGTAATGAGCGAGCGTGCTCGGCACTTGTCGATTGAGCATCGAGCATCGGGGTACTCGGGTACGCTAGTTACTCGATCGAGTAACGGGTGGCGCTCGAGACTTTCTCTCTCTCTCTCTTTCTCTCTCATCGAGTACCAAGCACTCGAGCTTTCTAGTGCTCGATCATCACTAATAAACAACAAACTTCCTCTCCTGCATGATTTTTTTCTTCCCATCGACTCTTATCTGCCAAGTAAGCACTTATGGCAATGGCACCCTGTTGCAGGTTTTCCTTTGCTTTAGCAATATGGTGCAGGAGTAAGCAAGCTTCTTCAACAGGGCCAGTGGCGCAATGGATAACGCGTCTGACTACGGATCAGAAGATTGTAGGTTCGACTCCTACCTGGCTCGAGAATGTTGCCGTGATCGTATAGTGGTTAGTACTCTGCGTTGTGGCCGCAGCAACCCCGGTTCGAATCCGGGTCACGGCATCTTATGCATTCTGCGCCAAGCTTTAAATGAGCTGCTTTTGGATCTTTTGCAATCAGTAAATAGACAACACACTTCATCTCCTGCATGAATTCTTCTTCTCTTTGCATTCTCTTCTTCTACTTGGTGGATTTCTGCCAAGTAGTCATTTTGCCTCCTCATAAAATTGGAGACAAATAGATACCTCACAAATGACCAGTATATTTAGACAGAAATAAACACTAGTAATGAGCGAGCGTGCTCGGCACTTGTCGATTGAGCATCGAGCATCGGGGTACTCGGGTACGCTAGTTACTCGATCGAGTAACGGGTGGCGCTCGAGACTTTCTCTCTCTCTCTCTTTCTCTCTCATCGAGTACCAAGCACTCGAGCTTTCTAGTGCTCGATCATCACTAATAAACAACAAACTTCCTCTCCTGCATGATTTTTTTCTTCCCATCGACTCTTATCTGCCAAGTAAGCACTTATGGCAATGGCACCCTGTTGCAGGTTTTCCTTTGCTTTAGCAATATGGTGCAGGAGTAAGCAAGCTTCTTCAACAGGGCCAGTGGCGCAATGGATAACGCGTCTGACTACGGATCAGAAGATTGTAGGTTCGACTCCTACCTGGCTCGAGAATGTTGCCGTGATCGTATAGTGGTTAGTACTCTGCGTTGTGGCCGCAGCAACCCCGGTTCGAATCCGGGTCACGGCATCTTATGCATTCTGCGCCAAGCTTTAAATGAGCTGCTTTTGGATCTTTTGCAATCAGTAAATAGACAACACACTTCATCTCCTGCATGAATTCTTCTTCTCTTTGCATTCTCTTCTTCTACTTGGTGGATTTCTGCCAAGTAGTCATTTTGCCTCCTCATAAAATTGGAGACAAATAGATACCTCACAAATGACCAGTATATTTAGACAGAAATAAACACTAGTAATGAGCGAGCGTGCTCGGCACTTGTCGATTGAGCATCGAGCATCGGGGTACTCGGGTACGCTAGTTACTCGATCGAGTAACGGGTGGCGCTCGAGACTTTCTCTCTCTCTCTCTTTCTCTCTCATCGAGTACCAAGCACTCGAGCTTTCTAGTGCTCGATCATCACTAATAAACAACAAACTTCCTCTCCTGCATGATTTTTTTCTTCCCATCGACTCTTATCTGCCAAGTAAGCACTTATGGCAATGGCACCCTGTTGCAGGTTTTCCTTTGCTTTAGCAATATGGTGCAGGAGTAAGCAAGCTTCTTCAACAGGGCCAGTGGCGCAATGGATAACGCGTCTGACTACGGATCAGAAGATTGTAGGTTCGACTCCTACCTGGCTCGAGAATGTTGCCGTGATCGTATAGTGGTTAGTACTCTGCGTTGTGGCCGCAGCAACCCCGGTTCGAATCCGGGTCACGGCATCTTATGCATTCTGCGCAAAGCTTTAAATGAGCTGCTTTTGGATCTTTTGCAATCAGTAAATAGACAACACACTTCATCTCCTGCATGAATTCTTCTTCTCTTTGCATTCTCTTCTTCTACTTGGTGGATTTCTGCCAAGTAGTCATTTTGCCTCCTCATAAAATTGGAGACAAATAGATACCTCACAAATGACCAGTATATTTAGACAGAAATAAACACTAGTAATGAGCGAGCGTGCTCGGCACTTGTCGATTGAGCATCGAGCATCGGGGTACTCGGGTACGCTAGTTACTCGATCGAGTAACGGGTGGCGCTCGAGACTTTCTCTCTCTCTCTCTTTCTCTCTCATCGAGTACCAAGCACTCGAGCTTTCTAGTGCTCGATCATCACTAATAAACAACAAACTTCCTCTCCTGCATGATTTTTTTCTTCCCATCGACTCTTATCTGCCAAGTAAGCACTTATGGCAATGGCACCCTGTTGCAGGTTTTCCTTTGCTTTAGCAATATGGTGCAGGAGTAAGCAAGCTTCTTCAACAGGGCCAGTGGCGCAATGGATAACGCGTCTGACTACGGATCAGAAGATTGTAGGTTCGACTCCTACCTGGCTCGAGAATGTTGCCGTGATCGTATAGTGGTTAGTACTCTGCGTTGTGGCCGCAGCAACCCCGGTTCGAATCCGGGTCACGGCATCTTATGCATTCTGCGCAAAGCTTTAAATGAGCTGCTTTTGGATCTTTTGCAATCAGTAAATAGACAACACACTTCATCTCCTGCATGAATTCTTCTTCTCTTTGCATTCTCTTCTTCTACTTGGTGGATTTCTGCCAAGTAGTCATTTTGCCTCCTCATAAAATTGGAGACAAATAGATACCTCACAAATGACCAGTATATTTAGACAGAAATAAACACTAGTAATGAGCGAGCGTGCTCGGCACTTGTCGATTGAGCATCGAGCATCGGGGTACTCGGGTACGCTAGTTACTCGATCGAGTAACGGGTGGCGCTCGAGACTTTCTCTCTCTCTCTCTTTCTCTCTCATCGAGTACCAAGCACTCGAGCTTTCTAGTGCTCGATCATCACTAATAAACAACAAACTTCCTCTCCTGCATGATTTTTTTCTTCCCATCGACTCTTATCTGCCAAGTAAGCACTTATGGCAATGGCACCCTGTTGCAGGTTTTCCTTTGCTTTAGCAATATGGTGCAGGAGTAAGCAAGCTTCTTCAACAGGGCCAGTGGCGCAATGGATAACGCGTCTGACTACGGATCAGAAGATTGTAGGTTCGACTCCTACCTGGCTCGAGAATGTTGCCGTGATCGTATAGTGGTTAGTACTCTGCGTTGTGGCCGCAGCAACCCCGGTTCGAATCCGGGTCACGGCATCTTATGCATTCTGCGCAAAGCTTTAAATGAGCTGCTTTTGGATCTTTTGCAATCAGTAAATAGACAACACACTTCATCTCCTGCATGAATTCTTCTTCTCTTTGCATTCTCTTCTTCTACTTGGTGGATTTCTGCCAAGTAGTCATTTTGCCTCCTCATAAAATTGGAGACAAATAGATACCTCACAAATGACCAGTATATTTAGACAGAAATAAACACTAGTAATGAGCGAGCGTGCTCGGCACTTGTCGATTGAGCATCGAGCATCGGGGTACTCGGGTACGCTAGTTACTCGATCGAGTAACGGGTGGCGCTCGAGACTTTCTCTCTCTCTCTCTTTCTCTCTCATCGAGTACCAAGCACTCGAGCTTTCTAGTGCTCGATCATCACTAATAAACAACAAACTTCCTCTCCTGCATGATTTTTTTCTTCCCATCGACTCTTATCTGCCAAGTAAGCACTTATGGCAATGGCACCCTGTTGCAGGTTTTCCTTTGCTTTAGCAATATGGTGCAGGAGTAAGCAAGCTTCTTCAACAGGGCCAGTGGCGCAATGGATAACGCGTCTGACTACGGATCAGAAGATTGTAGGTTCGACTCCTACCTGGCTCGAGAATGTTGCCGTGATCGTATAGTGGTTAGTACTCTGCGTTGTGGCCGCAGCAACCCCGGTTCGAATCCGGGTCACGGCATCTTATGCATTCTGCGCAAAGCTTTAAATGAGCTGCTTTTGGATCTTTTGCAATCAGTAAATAGACAACACACTTCATCTCCTGCATGAATTCTTCTTCTCTTTGCATTCTCTTCTTCTACTTGGTGGATTTCTGCCAAGTAGTCATTTTGCCTCCTCATAAAATTGGAGACAAATAGATACCTCACAAATGACCAGTATATTTAGACAGAAATAAACACTAGTAATGAGCGAGCGTGCTCGGCACTTGTCGATTGAGCATCGAGCATCGGGGTACTCGGGTACGCTAGTTACTCGATCGAGTAACGGGTGGCGCTCGAGACTTTCTCTCTCTCTCTCTTTCTCTCTCATCGAGTACCAAGCACTCGAGCTTTCTAGTGCTCGATCATCACTAATAAACAACAAACTTCCTCTCCTGCATGATTTTTTTCTTCCCATCGACTCTTATCTGCCAAGTAAGCACTTATGGCAATGGCACCCTGTTGCAGGTTTTCCTTTGCTTTAGCAATATGGTGCAGGAGTAAGCAAGCTTCTTCAACAGGGCCAGTGGCGCAATGGATAACGCGTCTGACTACGGATCAGAAGATTGTAGGTTCGACTCCTACCTGGCTCAGAGAATGTTGCCGTGATCGTATAGTGGTTAGTACTCTGCGTTGTGGCCGCAGCAACCCGGTTCGAATCCGGGTCACGGCATCTTATGCATTCTGCGCAAAGCTTTAAATGAGCTGCTTTTGGATCTTTTGCAATCAGTAAATAGACAACACACTTCATCTCCTGCATGAATTCTTCTTCTCTTTGCATTCTCTTCTTCTACTTGGTGGATTTCTGCAAGTAGTCATTTTGCCTCCTCATAAAATTGGAGACAATAGATACCTCACAAATGACCAGTATATTTAGACAGAAATAAAACACTAGTAATGAGCGAGCGTGCTCGGCACTTGTCCGATTGAGCATCGAGCATCGGGGTACTCGGGTACGCTAGTGACTCGATCGAGTAACGGGTGGCGCTCGAGACTTTCTCCTCTCTCTCTCTTTCTCTCTCATCGAGTACCAAGCACCTCCGAGCTTTCTAGTGCTCGGATCCATCACTAATAAACAACAAACTTCCTCTCCTGCATGATTTTTTTCTT
>NW_027370549.1:0-35276 GCF_046119375.1 Phyllobates terribilis | reverse complement strand
TTCCTGTTAATCCTAGCATGATAAAGAAGATTCAAAGAGAGTGAGATGCCAGCTCCTTTCATTCAGTCAGTAGCTTCAAACATTTCTGGTATATGAAAAACGTTTTTCAATGGCAAAAATCAATGAATATTGTAAATGCACAAACAGTAATATCTCCACATTGCAAGGTGCAATTCTGAAATTTTTTGCTTTTTCCTGCTAATCCTAGCATGATAAAGAAGATTCAAAGAGAGTGAGATGCCAGCTCCTTTCATTCAGTCAGTAGCTTCAAACATTTCTGGTATATGAAAAACATGTTTTTCAATGGCAAAAATCAATGAATATTGTAAATGCACAAACAGTAATATCTCCACATTGCACGGTGCAATTCTGAAATTTTTAGCTTTTTCCTGTTAATCCTAGCATGATAAAGAAGATTCAAAGAGAGTGAGATGCCAGCTCCTTTCATTCAGTCAGTAGCTTCAAACATTTCTGGTATATGAAAAACGTTTTTCAATGGCAAAAATCAATGAATATTGTAAATGCACAAACAGTAATATCTCCACATTGCACGGTGCAATTCTGAAATTTTTAGCTTTTTCCTGTTAATCCTAGCATGATAAAGAAGATTCAAAGAGAGTGAGATGCCAGCTCCTTTCATTCAGTCAGTAGCTTCAAACATTTCTGGTATATGAAAAACATGTTTTTCAATGGCAAAAATCAATGAATATTGTAAATGCACAAACAGTAATATCTCCACATTGCAAGGTGCAAATCTGAAATTTTTTGCTTTTTCCTGCTAATCCTAGCATGATAAAGAAGATTCAAAGAGAGTGAGATGCCAGCTCCTTTCATTCAGTCAGTAGCTTCAAACATTTCTGGTATATGAAAAACATGTTTTTCAATGGCAAAAATCAATGAATGTTGTAAATGCACAAACAGTAATATCTCCACATTGCACGGTGCAATTCTGAAATTTTTAGCTTTTTCCTGTTAATCCTAGCATGATAAAGAAGATTCAAAGAGAGTGAGATGCCAGCTCCTTTCATTCAGTCAGTAGCTTCAAACATTTCTGGTATATGAAAAACATGTTTTTCAATGGCAAAAATCAATGAATATTGTAAATGCACAAACAGTAATATCTCCACATTGCAAGGTGCAATTCTGAAATTTTTTGCTTTTTCCTGCTAATCCTAGCATGATAAAGAAGATTCAAAGAGAGTGAGATGCCAGCTCCTTTCATTCAGTCAGTAGCTTCAAACATTTCTGGTATATGAAAAACATGTTTTTCAATGGCAAAAATCAATGAATATTGTAAATGCACAAACAGTAATATCTCCACATTGCACGGTGCAATTCTGAAATTTTTAGCTTTTTCCTGTTAATCCTAGCATGATAAAGAAGATTCAAAGAGAGTGAGATGCCAGCTCCTTTCATTCAGTCAGTAGCTTCAAACATTTCTGGTATATGAAAAACGTTTTTCAATGGCAAAAATCAATGAATATTGTAAATGCACAAACAGTAATATCTCCACATTGCAAGGTGCAATTCTGAAATTTTTTGCTTTTTCCTGCTAATCCTAGCATGATAAAGAAGATTCAAAGAGAGTGAGATGCCAGCTCCTTTCATTCAGTCAGTAGCTTCAAACATTTCTGGTATATGAAAAACATGTTTTTCAATGGCAAAAATCAATGAATATTGTAAATGCACAAACAGTAATATCTCCACATTGCACGGTGCAATTCTGAAATTTTTAGCTTTTTCCTGTTAATCCTAGCATGATAAAGAAGATTCAAAGAGAGTGAGATGCCAGCTCCTTTCATTCAGTCAGTAGCTTCAAACATTTCTGGTATATGAAAAACGTTTTTCAATGGCAAAGATCAATGAATATTGTAAATGCACAAACAGTAATATCTCCACATTGCAAGGTGCAATTCTGAAATTTTTTGCTTTTTCCTGCTAATCCTAGCATGATAAAGAAGATTCAAAGAGAGTGAGATGCCAGCTCCTTTCTTTCAGTCAGTAGCTTCAAACATTTCTGGTATATGAAAAACATGTTTTTCAATGGCAAAAATCAATGAATATTGTAAATGCACAAACAGTAATATCTCCACATTGCACGGTGCAATTCTGAAATTTTTAGCTTTTTCCTGTTAATCCTAGCATGATAAAGAAGATTCAAAGAGAGTGAGATGCCAGCTCCTTTCATTCAGTCAGTAGCTTCAAACATTTCTGGTATATGAAAAACATGTTTTTCAATGGCAAAAATCAATGAATATTGTAAATGCACAAACAGTAATATCTCCACATTGCAAGGTGCAATTCTGAAATTTTTTGCTTTTTCCTGCTAATCCTAGCATGATAAAGAAGATTCAAAGAGAGTGAGATGCCAGCTCCTTTCATTCAGTCAGTAGCTTCAAACATTTCTGGTATATGAAAAACATGTTTTTCAATGGCAAAAATCAATGAATATTGTAAATGCACAAACAGTAATATCTCCACATTGCAAGGTGCAATTCTGAAATTTTTTGCTTTTTCCTGTTAATCCTAGCATGATAAAGAAGATTCAAAGAGAGTGAGATGCCAGCTCCTTTCATTCAGTCAGTAGCTTCAAACATTTCTGGTATATGAAAAACATGTTTTTCAATGGCAAAAATCAATGAATATTGTAAATGCACAAACAGTAATATCTCCACATTGCAAGGTGCAAATCTGAAATTTTTTGCTTTTTCCTGCTAATCCTAGCATGATAAAGAAGATTCAAAGAGAGTGAGATGCCAGCTCCTTTCATTCAGTCAGTAGCTTCAAACATTTCTGGTATATGAAAAACATGTTTTTCAATGGCAAAAATCAATGAATGTTGTAAATGCACAAACAGTAATATCTCCACATTGCACGGTGCAATTCTGAAATTTTTAGCTTTTTCCTGTTAATCCTAGCATGATAAAGAAGATTCAAAGAGAGTGAGATGCCAGCTCCTTTCATTCAGTCAGTAGCTTCAAACATTTCTGGTATATGAAAAACATGTTTTTCAATGGCAAAAATCAATGAATATTGTAAATGCACAAACAGTAATATCTCCACATTGCAAGGTGCAATTCTGAAATTTTTTGCTTTTTCCTGCTAATCCTAGCATGATAAAGAAGATTCAAAGAGAGTGAGATGCCAGCTCCTTTCATTCAGTCAGTAGCTTCAAACATTTCTGGTATATGAAAAACATGTTTTTCAATGGCAAAAATCAATGAATATTGTAAATGCACAAACAGTAATATCTCCACATTGCACGGTGCAATTCTGAAATTTTTAGCTTTTTCCTGTTAATCCTAGCATGATAAAGAAGATTCAAAGAGAGTGAGATGCCAGCTCCTTTCATTCAGTCAGTAGCTTCAAACATTTCTGGTATATGAAAAACGTTTTTCAATGGCAAAAATCAATGAATATTGTAAATGCACAAACAGTAATATCTCCACATTGCAAGGTGCAATTCTGAAATTTTTTGCTTTTTCCTGCTAATCCTAGCATGATAAAGAAGATTCAAAGAGAGTGAGATGCCAGCTCCTTTCATTCAGTCAGTAGCTTCAAACATTTCTGGTATATGAAAAACATGTTTTTCAATGGCAAAAATCAATGAATATTGTAAATGCACAAACAGTAATATCTCCACATTGCACGGTGCAATTCTGAAATTTTTAGCTTTTTCCTGTTAATCCTAGCATGATAAAGAAGATTCAAAGAGAGTGAGATGCCAGCTCCTTTCATTCAGTCAGTAGCTTCAAACATTTCTGGTATATGAAAAACGTTTTTCAATGGCAAAGATCAATGAATATTGTAAATGCACAAACAGTAATATCTCCACATTGCAAGGTGCAATTCTGAAATTTTTTGCTTTTTCCTGCTAATCCTAGCATGATAAAGAAGATTCAAAGAGAGTGAGATGCCAGCTCCTTTCTTTCAGTCAGTAGCTTCAAACATTTCTGGTATATGAAAAACATGTTTTTCAATGGCAAAAATCAATGAATATTGTAAATGCACAAACAGTAATATCTCCACATTGCACGGTGCAATTCTGAAATTTTTAGCTTTTTCCTGTTAATCCTAGCATGATAAAGAAGATTCAAAGAGAGTGAGATGCCAGCTCCTTTCATTCAGTCAGTAGCTTCAAACATTTCTGGTATATGAAAAACATGTTTTTCAATGGCAAAAATCAATGAATATTGTAAATGCACAAACAGTAATATCTCCACATTGCAAGGTGCAATTCTGAAATTTTTTGCTTTTTCCTGCTAATCCTAGCATGATAAAGAAGATTCAAAGAGAGTGAGATGCCAGCTCCTTTCATTCAGTCAGTAGCTTCAAACATTTCTGGTATATGAAAAACATGTTTTTCAATGGCAAAAATCAATGAATATTGTAAATGCACAAACAGTAATATCTCCACATTGCAAGGTGCAATTCTGAAATTTTTTGCTTTTTCCTGTTAATCCTAGCATGATAAAGAAGATTCAAAGAGAGTGAGATGCCAGCTCCTTTCATTCAGTCAGTAGCTTCAAACATTTCTGGTATATGAAAAACATGTTTTTCAATGGCAAAAATCAATGAATATTGTAAATGCACAAACAGTAATATCTCCACATTGCAAGGTGCAATTCTGAAATTTTTTGCTTTTTCCTGCTAATCCTAGCATGATAAAGAAGATTCAAAGAGAGTGAGATGCCAGCTCCTTTCATTCAGTCAGTAGCTTCAAACATTTCTGGTATATGAAAAACATGTTTTTCAATGGCAAAAATCAATGAATGTTGTAAATGCACAAACAGTAATATCTCCACATTGCACGGTGCAATTCTGAAATTTTTAGCTTTTTCCTGTTAATCCTAGCATGATAAAGAAGATTCAAAGAGAGTGAGATGCCAGCTCCTTTCATTCAGTCAGTAGCTTCAAACATTTCTGGTATATGAAAAACATGTTTTTCAATGGCAAAAATCAATGAATATTGTAAATGCACAAACAGTAATATCTCCACATTGCAAGGTGCAATTCTGAAATTTTTTGCTTTTTCCTGCTAATCCTAGCATGATAAAGAAGATTCAAAGAGAGTGAGATGCCAGCTCCTTTCATTCAGTCAGTAGCTTCAAACATTTCTGGTATATGAAAAACATGTTTTTCAATGGCAAAAATCAATGAATATTGTAAATGCACAAACAGTAATATCTCCACATTGCACGGTGCAATTCTGAAATTTTTAGCTTTTTCCTGTTAATCCTAGCATGATAAAGAAGATTCAAAGAGAGTGAGATGCCAGCTCCTTTCATTCAGTCAGTAGCTTCAAACATTTCTGGTATATGAAAAACATGTTTTTCAATGGCAAAAATCAATGAATATTGTAAATGCACAAACAGTAATATCTCCACATTGCAAGGTGCAATTCTGAAATTTTTTGCTTTTTCCTGCTAATCCTAGCATGATAAAGAAGATTCAAAGAGAGTGAGATGCCAGCTCCTTTCATTCAGTCAGTAGCTTCAAACATTTCTGGTATATGAAAAACATGTTTTTCAATGGCAAAAATCAATGAATATTGTAAATGCACAAACAGTAATATCTCCACATTGCACGGTGCAATTCTAAAATTTTTAGCTTTTTCCTGTTAATCCTAGCATGATAAAGAAGATTCAGAGTGAGATGCCAGCTCCTTTCATTCAGTCAGTAGCTTCAAACATTTCTGGTATATGAAAAACGTTTTTCAATGGCAAAAATCAATGAATATTGTAAATGCACAAACAGTAATATCTCCACATTGCAAGGTGCAATTCTGAAATTTTTTGCTTTTTCCTGCTAATCCTAGCATGATAAAGAAGATTCAAAGAGAGTGAGATGCCAGCTCCTTTCATTCAGTCAGTAGCTTCAAACATTTCTGGTATATGAAAAACATGTTTTTCAATGGCAAAAATCAATGAATATTGTAAATGCACAAACAGTAATATCTCCACATTGCACGGTGCAATTCTGAAATTTTTAGCTTTTTCCTGTTAATCCTAGCATGATAAAGAAGATTCAAAGAGAGTGAGATGCCAGCTCCTTTCATTCAGTCAGTAGCTTCAAACATTTCTGGTATATGAAAAACATGTTTTTCAATGGCAAAAATCAATGAATATTGTAAATGCACAAACAGTAATATCTCCACATTGCAAGGTGCAATTCTGAAATTTTTTGCTTTTTCCTGCTAATCCTAGCATGATAAAGAAGATTCAAAGAGAGTGAGATGCCAGCTCCTTTCATTCAGTCAGTAGCTTCAAACATTTCTGGTATATGAAAAACGTTTTTCAATGGCAAAAATCAATGAATATTGTAAATGCACAAACAGTAATATCTCCACATTGCAAGGTGCAATTCTGAAATTTTTTGCTTTTTCCTGCTAATCCTAGCATGATAAAGAAGATTCAAAGAGAGTGAGATGCCAGCTCCTTTCATTCAGTCAGTAGCTTCAAACATTTCTGGTATATGAAAAACGTTTTTCAATGGCAAAAATCAATGAATATTGTAAATGCACAAACAGTAATATCTCCACATTGCAAGGTGCAATTCTGAAATTTTTTGCTTTTTCCTGCTAATCCTAGCATGATAAAGAAGATTCAAAGAGAGTGAGATGCCAGCTCCTTTCATTCAGTCAGTAGCTTCAAACATTTCTGGTATATGAAAAACATGTTTTTCAATGGCAAAAATCAATGAATATTGTAAATGCACAAACAGTAATATCTCCACATTGCACGGTGCAATTCTGAAATTTTTAGCTTTTTCCTGTTAATCCTAGCATGATAAAGAAGATTCAAAGAGAGTGAGATGCCAGCTCCTTTCATTCAGTCAGTAGCTTCAAACATTTCTGGTATATGAAAAACATGTTTTTCAATGGCAAAAATCAATGAATATTGTAAATGCACAAACAGTAATATCTCCACATTGCAAGGTGCAATTCTGAAATTTTTTGCTTTTTCCTGCTAATCCTAGCATGATAAAGAAGATTCAAAGAGAGTGAGATGCCAGCTCCTTTCATTCAGTCAGTAGCTTCAAACATTTCTGGTATATGAAAAACATGTTTTTCAATGGCAAAAATCAATGAATATTGTAAATGCACAAACAGTAATATCTCCACATTGCACGGTGCAATTCTGAAATTTTTAGCTTTTTCCTGTTAATCCTAGCATGATAAAGAAGATTCAAAGAGAGTGAGATGCCAGCTCCTTTCATTCAGTCAGTAGCTTCAAACATTTCTGGTATATGAAAAACGTTTTTCAATGGCAAAAATCAATGAATATTGTAAATGCACAAACAGTAATATCTCCACATTGCAAGGTGCAATTCTGAAATTTTTTGCTTTTTCCTGCTAATCCTAGCATGATAAAGAAGATTCAAAGAGAGTGAGATGCCAGCTCCTTTCATTCAGTCAGTAGCTTCAAACATTTCTGGTATATGAAAAACATGTTTTTCAATGGCAAAAATCAATGAATATTGTAAATGCACAAACAGTAATATCTCCACATTGCACGGTGCAATTCTGAAATTTTTAGCTTTTTCCTGTTAATCCTAGCATGATAAAGAAGATTCAAAGAGAGTGAGATGCCAGCTCCTTTCATTCAGTCAGTAGCTTCAAACATTTCTGGTATATGAAAAACATGTTTTTCAATGGCAAAAATCAATGAATATTGTAAATGCACAAACAGTAATATCTCCACATTGCAAGGTGCAATTCTGAAATTTTTTGCTTTTTCCTGTTAATCCTAGCATGATAAAGAAGATTCAAAGAGAGTGAGATGCCAGCTCCTTTCATTCAGTCAGTAGCTTCAAACATTTCTGGTATATGAAAAACATGTTTTTCAATGGCAAAAATCAATGAATATTGTAAATGCACAAACAGTAATATCTCCACATTGCAAGGTGCAATTCTGAAATTTTTTGCTTTTTCCTGCTAATCCTAGCATGATAAAGAAGATTCAAAGAGAGTGAGATGCCAGCTCCTTTCATTCAGTCAGTAGCTTCAAACATTTCTGGTATATGAAAAACATGTTTTTCAATGGCAAAAATCAATGAATATTGTAAATGCACAAACAGTAATATCTCCACATTGCACGGTGCAATTCTGAAATTTTTAGCTTTTTCCTGTTAATCCTAGCATGATAAAGAAGATTCAAAGAGAGTGAGATGCCAGCTCCTTTCATTCAGTCAGTAGCTTCAAACATTTCTGGTATATGAAAAACGTTTTTCAATGGCAAAAATCAATGAATATTGTAAATGCACAAACAGTAATATCTCCACATTGCACGGTGCAATTCTGAAATTTTTAGCTTTTTCCTGTTAATCCTAGCATGATAAAGAAGATTCAAAGAGAGTGAGATGCCAGCTCCTTTCATTCAGTCAGTAGCTTCAAACATTTCTGGTATATGAAAAACATGTTTTTCAATGGCAAAAATCAATGAATATTGTAAATGCACAAACAGTAATATCTCCACATTGCAAGGTGCAATTCTGAAATTTTTTGCTTTTTCCTGCTAATCCTAGCATGATAAAGAAGATTCAAAGAGAGTGAGATGCCAGCTCCTTTCATTCAGTCAGTAGCTTCAAACATTTCTGGTATATGAAAAACATGTTTTTCAATGGCAAAAATCAATGAATGTTGTAAATGCACAAACAGTAATATCTCCACATTGCACGGTGCAATTCTGAAATTTTTAGCTTTTTCCTGTTAATCCTAGCATGATAAAGAAGATTCAAAGAGAGTGAGATGCCAGCTCCTTTCATTCAGTCAGTAGCTTCAAACATTTCTGGTATATGAAAAACATGTTTTTCAATGGCAAAAATCAATGAATATTGTAAATGCACAAACAGTAATATCTCCACATTGCAAGGTGCAATTCTGAAATTTTTTGCTTTTTCCTGCTAATCCTAGCATGATAAAGAAGATTCAAAGAGAGTGAGATGCCAGCTCCTTTCATTCAGTCAGTAGCTTCAAACATTTCTGGTATATGAAAAACATGTTTTTCAATGGCAAAAATCAATGAATATTGTAAATGCACAAACAGTAATATCTCCACATTGCACGGTGCAATTCTGAAATTTTTAGCTTTTTCCTGTTAATCCTAGCATGATAAAGAAGATTCAAAGAGAGTGAGATGCCAGCTCCTTTCATTCAGTCAGTAGCTTCAAACATTTCTGGTATATGAAAAACGTTTTTCAATGGCAAAAATCAATGAATATTGTAAATGCACAAACAGTAATATCTCCACATTGCAAGGTGCAATTCTGAAATTTTTTGCTTTTTCCTGCTAATCCTAGCATGATAAAGAAGATTCAAAGAGAGTGAGATGCCAGCTCCTTTCATTCAGTCAGTAGCTTCAAACATTTCTGGTATATGAAAAACATGTTTTTCAATGGCAAAAATCAATGAATATTGTAAATGCACAAACAGTAATATCTCCACATTGCACGGTGCAATTCTGAAATTTTTAGCTTTTTCCTGTTAATCCTAGCATGATAAAGAAGATTCAAAGAGAGTGAGATGCCAGCTCCTTTCATTCAGTCAGTAGCTTCAAACATTTCTGGTATATGAAAAACGTTTTTCAATGGCAAAGATCAATGAATATTGTAAATGCACAAACAGTAATATCTCCACATTGCAAGGTGCAATTCTGAAATTTTTTGCTTTTTCCTGCTAATCCTAGCATGATAAAGAAGATTCAAAGAGAGTGAGATGCCAGCTCCTTTCTTTCAGTCAGTAGCTTCAAACATTTCTGGTATATGAAAAACATGTTTTTCAATGGCAAAAATCAATGAATATTGTAAATGCACAAACAGTAATATCTCCACATTGCACGGTGCAATTCTGAAATTTTTAGCTTTTTCCTGTTAATCCTAGCATGATAAAGAAGATTCAAAGAGAGTGAGATGCCAGCTCCTTTCATTCAGTCAGTAGCTTCAAACATTTCTGGTATATGAAAAACATGTTTTTCAATGGCAAAAATCAATGAATATTGTAAATGCACAAACAGTAATATCTCCACATTGCAAGGTGCAATTCTGAAATTTTTTGCTTTTTCCTGCTAATCCTAGCATGATAAAGAAGATTCAAAGAGAGTGAGATGCCAGCTCCTTTCATTCAGTCAGTAGCTTCAAACATTTCTGGTATATGAAAAACATGTTTTTCAATGGCAAAAATCAATGAATATTGTAAATGCACAAACAGTAATATCTCCACATTGCAAGGTGCAATTCTGAAATTTTTTGCTTTTTCCTGTTAATCCTAGCATGATAAAGAAGATTCAAAGAGAGTGAGATGCCAGCTCCTTTCATTCAGTCAGTAGCTTCAAACATTTCTGGTATATGAAAAACATGTTTTTCAATGGCAAAAATCAATGAATATTGTAAATGCACAAACAGTAATATCTCCACATTGCAAGGTGCAATTCTGAAATTTTTTGCTTTTTCCTGCTAATCCTAGCATGATAAAGAAGATTCAAAGAGAGTGAGATGCCAGCTCCTTTCATTCAGTCAGTAGCTTCAAACATTTCTGGTATATGAAAAACATGTTTTTCAATGGCAAAAATCAATGAATATTGTAAATGCACAAACAGTAATATCTCCACATTGCACGGTGCAATTCTGAAATTTTTAGCTTTTTCCTGTTAATCCTAGCATGATAAAGAAGATTCAAAGAGAGTGAGATGCCAGCTCCTTTCATTCAGTCAGTAGCTTCAAACATTTCTGGTATATGAAAAACATGTTTTTCAATGGCAAAAATCAATGAATATTGTAAATGCACAAACAGTAATATCTCCACATTGCACGGTGCAATTCTGAAATTTTTAGCTTTTTCCTGTTAATCCTAGCATGATAAAGAAGATTCAAAGAGAGTGAGATGCCAGCTCCTTTCATTCAGTCAGTAGCTTCAAACATTTCTGGTATATGAAAAACATGTTTTTCAATGGCAAAAATCAATGAATATTGTAAATGCACAAACAGTAATATCTCCACATTGCAAGGTGCAATTCTGAAATTTTTTGCTTTTTCCTGCTAATCCTAGCATGATAAAGAAGATTCAAAGAGAGTGAGATGCCAGCTCCTTTCATTCAGTCAGTAGCTTCAAACATTTCTGGTATATGAAAAACATGTTTTTCAATGGCAAAAATCAATGAATGTTGTAAATGCACAAACAGTAATATCTCCACATTGCACGGTGCAATTCTGAAATTTTTAGCTTTTTCCTGTTAATCCTAGCATGATAAAGAAGATTCAAAGAGAGTGAGATGCCAGCTCCTTTCATTCAGTCAGTAGCTTCAAACATTTCTGGTATATGAAAAACATGTTTTTCAATGGCAAAAATCAATGAATGTTGTAAATGCACAAACAGTAATATCTCCACATTGCACGGTGCAATTCTGAAATTTTTAGCTTTTTCCTGTTAATCCTAGCATGATAAAGAAGATTCAAAGAGAGTGAGATGCCAGCTCCTTTCATTCAGTCAGTAGCTTCAAACATTTCTGGTATATGAAAAACATGTTTTTCAATGGCAAAAATCAATGAATATTGTAAATGCACAAACAGTAATATCTCCACATTGCACGGTGCAATTCTGAAATTTTTAGCTTTTTCCTGTTAATCCTAGCATGATAAAGAAGATTCAAAGAGAGTGAGATGCCAGCTCCTTTCATTCAGTCAGTAGCTTCAAACATTTCTGGTATATGAAAAACGTTTTTCAATGGCAAAAATCAATGAATATTGTAAATGCACAAACAGTAATATCTCCACATTGCAAGGTGCAATTCTGAAATTTTTTGCTTTTTCCTGCTAATCCTAGCATGATAAAGAAGATTCAAAGAGAGTGAGATGCCAGCTCCTTTCATTCAGTCAGTAGCTTCAAACATTTCTGGTATATGAAAAACATGTTTTTCAATGGCAAAAATCAATGAATATTGTAAATGCACAAACAGTAATATCTCCACATTGCACGGTGCAATTCTGAAATTTTTAGCTTTTTCCTGTTAATCCTAGCATGATAAAGAAGATTCAAAGAGAGTGAGATGCCAGCTCCTTTCATTCAGTCAGTAGCTTCAAACATTTCTGGTATATGAAAAACATGTTTTTCAATGGCAAAAATCAATGAATATTGTAAATGCACAAACAGTAATATCTCCACATTGCAAGGTGCAATTCTGAAATTTTTTGCTTTTTCCTGCTAATCCTAGCATGATAAAGAAGATTCAAAGAGAGTAAGATGCCAGCTCCTTTCATTCAGTCAGTAGCTTCAAACATTTCTGGTATATGAAAAACATGTTTTTCAATGGCAAAAATCAATGAATATTGTAAATGCACAAACAGTAATATCTCCACATTGCACGGTGCAATTCTGAAATTTTTAGCTTTTTCCTGTTAATCCTAGCATGATAAAGAAGATTCAAAGAGAGTGAGATGCCAGCTCCTTTCATTCAGTCAGTAGCTTCAAACATTTCTGGTATATGAAAAACGTTTTTCAATGGCAAAAATCAATGAATATTGTAAATGCACAAACAGTAATATCTCCACATTGCAAGGTGCAATTCTGAAATTTTTTGCTTTTTCCTGCTAATCCTAGCATGATAAAGAAGATTCAAAGAGAGTGAGATGCCAGCTCCTTTCATTCAGTCAGTAGCTTCAAACATTTCTGGTATATGAAAAACATGTTTTTCAATGGCAAAAATCAATGAATATTGTAAATGCACAAACAGTAATATCTCCACATTGCACGGTGCAATTCTGAAATTTTTAGCTTTTTCCTGTTAATCCTAGCATGATAAAGAAGATTCAAAGAGAGTGAGATGCCAGCTCCTTTCATTCAGTCAGTAGCTTCAAACATTTCTGGTATATGAAAAACATGTTTTTCAATGGCAAAAATCAATGAATATTGTAAATGCACAAACAGTAATATCTCCACATTGCAAGGTGCAATTCTGAAATTTTTTGCTTTTTCCTGCTAATCCTAGCATGATAAAGAAGATTCAAAGAGAGTGAGATGCCAGCTCCTTTCATTCAGTCAGTAGCTTCAAACATTTCTGGTATATGAAAAACATGTTTTTCAATGGCAAAAATCAATGAATATTGTAAATGCACAAACAGTAATATCTCCACATTGCAAGGTGCAATTCTGAAATTTTTTGCTTTTTCCTGTTAATCCTAGCATGATAAAGAAGATTCAAAGAGAGTGAGATGCCAGCTCCTTTCATTCAGTCAGTAGCTTCAAACATTTCTGGTATATGAAAAACATGTTTTTCAATGGCAAAAATCAATGAATATTGTAAATGCACAAACAGTAATATCTCCACATTGCAAGGTGCAATTCTGAAATTTTTTGCTTTTTCCTGCTAATCCTAGCATGATAAAGAAGATTCAAAGAGAGTGAGATGCCAGCTCCTTTCATTCAGTCAGTAGCTTCAAACATTTCTGGTATATGAAAAACATGTTTTTCAATGGCAAAAATCAATGAATATTGTAAATGCACAAACAGTAATATCTCCACATTGCACGGTGCAATTCTGAAATTTTTAGCTTTTTCCTGTTAATCCTAGCATGATAAAGAAGATTCAAAGAGAGTGAGATGCCAGCTCCTTTCATTCAGTCAGTAGCTTCAAACATTTCTGGTATATGAAAAACATGTTTTTCAATGGCAAAAATCAATGAATATTGTAAATGCACAAACAGTAATATCTCCACATTGCACGGTGCAATTCTGAAATTTTTAGCTTTTTCCTGTTAATCCTAGCATGATAAAGAAGATTCAAAGAGAGTGAGATGCCAGCTCCTTTCATTCAGTCAGTAGCTTCAAACATTTCTGGTATATGAAAAACATGTTTTTCAATGGCAAAAATCAATGAATATTGTAAATGCACAAACAGTAATATCTCCACATTGCAAGGTGCAATTCTGAAATTTTTTGCTTTTTCCTGCTAATCCTAGCATGATAAAGAAGATTCAAAGAGAGTGAGATGCCAGCTCCTTTCATTCAGTCAGTAGCTTCAAACATTTCTGGTATATGAAAAACGTTTTTCAATGGCAAAAATCAATGAATATTGTAAATGCACAAACAGTAATATCTCCACATTGCACGGTGCAATTCTGAAATTTTTAGCTTTTTCCTGTTAATCCTAGCATGATAAAGAAGATTCAAAGAGAGTGAGATGCCAGCTCCTTTCATTCAGTCAGTAGCTTCAAACATTTCTGGTATATGAAAAACATGTTTTTCAATGGCAAAAATCAATGAATATTGTAAATGCACAAACAGTAATATCTCCACATTGCACGGTGCAATTCTGAAATTTTTAGCTTTTTCCTGTTAATCCTAGCATGATAAAGAAGATTCAAAGAGAGTGAGATGCCAGCTCCTTTCATTCAGTCAGTAGCTTCAAACATTTCTGGTATATGAAAAACATGTTTTTCAATGGCAAAAATCAATGAATATTGTAAATGCACAAACAGTAATATCTCCACATTGCAAGGTGCAATTCTGAAATTTTTTGCTTTTTCCTGCTAATCCTAGCATGATAAAGAAGATTCAAAGAGAGTGAGATGCCAGCTCCTTTCATTCAGTCAGTAGCTTCAAACATTTCTGGTATATGAAAAACATGTTTTTCAATGGCAAAAATCAATGAATGTTGTAAATGCACAAACAGTAATATCTCCACATTGCACGGTGCAATTCTGAAATTTTTAGCTTTTTCCTGTTAATCCTAGCATGATAAAGAAGATTCAAAGAGAGTGAGATGCCAGCTCCTTTCATTCAGTCAGTAGCTTCAAACATTTCTGGTATATGAAAAACATGTTTTTCAATGGCAAAAATCAATGAATGTTGTAAATGCACAAACAGTAATATCTCCACATTGCACGGTGCAATTCTGAAATTTTTAGCTTTTTCCTGTTAATCCTAGCATGATAAAGAAGATTCAAAGAGAGTGAGATGCCAGCTCCTTTCATTCAGTCAGTAGCTTCAAACATTTCTGGTATATGAAAAACATGTTTTTCAATGGCAAAAATCAATGAATATTGTAAATGCACAAACAGTAATATCTCCACATTGCAAGGTGCAATTCTGAAATTTTTTGCTTTTTCCTGCTAATCCTAGCATGATAAAGAAGATTCAAAGAGAGTGAGATGCCAGCTCCTTTCATTCAGTCAGTAGCTTCAAACATTTCTGGTATATGAAAAACATGTTTTTCAATGGCAAAAATCAATGAATATTGTAAATGCACAAACAGTAATATCTCCACATTGCACGGTGCAATTCTGAAATTTTTAGCTTTTTCCTGTTAATCCTAGCATGATAAAGAAGATTCAAAGAGAGTGAGATGCCAGCTCCTTTCATTCAGTCAGTAGCTTCAAACATTTCTGGTATATGAAAAACGTTTTTCAATGGCAAAAATCAATGAATATTGTAAATGCACAAACAGTAA
Source organism: Phyllobates terribilis (assembly GCF_046119375.1). Taxonomy (NCBI): domain Eukaryota; kingdom Metazoa; phylum Chordata; class Amphibia; order Anura; family Dendrobatidae; genus Phyllobates; species Phyllobates terribilis. Next base: position 19,836 of record NW_027370549.1, on the reverse strand, counting down.
TATCTCCACATTGCAAGGTGCAATTCTGAAATTTTTTGCTTTTTCCTGCTAATCCTAGCATGATAAAGAAGATTCAAAGAGAGTGAGATGCCAGCTCCTTTCATTCAGTCAGTAGCTTCAAACATTTCTGGTATATGAAAAACATGTTTTTCAATGGCAAAAATCAATGAATATTGTAAATGCACAAACAGTAATATCTCCACATTGCACGGTGCAATTCTGAAATTTTTAGCTTTTTCCTGTTAATCCTAGCATGATAAAGAAGATTCAAAGAGAGTGAGATGCCAGCTCCTTTCATTCAGTCAGTAGCTTCAAACATTTCTGGTATATGAAAAACATGTTTTTCAATGGCAAAAATCAATGAATATTGTAAATGCACAAACAGTAATATCTCCACATTGCAAGGTGCAATTCTGAAATTTTTTGCTTTTTCCTGCTAATCCTAGCATGATAAAGAAGATTCAAAGAGAGTGAGATGCCAGCTCCTTTCATTCAGTCAGTAGCTTCAAACATTTCTGGTATATGAAAAACATGTTTTTCAATGGCAAAAATCAATGAATATTGTAAATGCACAAACAGTAATATCTCCACATTGCACGGTGCAATTCTGAAATTTTTAGCTTTTTCCTGTTAATCCTAGCATGATAAAGAAGATTCAAAGAGAGTGAGATGCCAGCTCCTTTCATTCAGTCAGTAGCTTCAAACATTTCTGGTATATGAAAAACGTTTTTCAATGGCAAAAATCAATGAATATTGTAAATGCACAAACAGTAATATCTCCACATTGCAAGGTGCAATTCTGAAATTTTTTGCTTTTTCCTGCTAATCCTAGCATGATAAAGAAGATTCAAAGAGAGTGAGATGCCAGCTCCTTTCATTCAGTCAGTAGCTTCAAACATTTCTGGTATATGAAAAACATGTTTTTCAATGGCAAAAATCAATGAATATTGTAAATGCACAAACAGTAATATCTCCACATTGCACGGTGCAATTCTGAAATTTTTAGCTTTTTCCTGTTAATCCTAGCATGATAAAGAAGATTCAAAGAGAGTGAGATGCCAGCTCCTTTCATTCAGTCAGTAGCTTCAAACATTTCTGGTATATGAAAAACATGTTTTTCAATGGCAAAAATCAATGAATATTGTAAATGCACAAACAGTAATATCTCCACATTGCAAGGTGCAATTCTGAAATTTTTTGCTTTTTCCTGCTAATCCTAGCATGATAAAGAAGATTCAAAGAGAGTGAGATGCCAGCTCCTTTCATTCAGTCAGTAGCTTCAAACATTTCTGGTATATGAAAAACATGTTTTTCAATGGCAAAAATCAATGAATATTGTAAATGCACAAACAGTAATATCTCCACATTGCAAGGTGCAATTCTGAAATTTTTTGCTTTTTCCTGTTAATCCTAGCATGATAAAGAAGATTCAAAGAGAGTGAGATGCCAGCTCCTTTCATTCAGTCAGTAGCTTCAAACATTTCTGGTATATGAAAAACATGTTTTTCAATGGCAAAAATCAATGAATATTGTAAATGCACAAACAGTAATATCTCCACATTGCAAGGTGCAATTCTGAAATTTTTTGCTTTTTCCTGCTAATCCTAGCATGATAAAGAAGATTCAAAGAGAGTGAGATGCCAGCTCCTTTCATTCAGTCAGTAGCTTCAAACATTTCTGGTATATGAAAAACATGTTTTTCAATGGCAAAAATCAATGAATATTGTAAATGCACAAACAGTAATATCTCCACATTGCACGGTGCAATTCTGAAATTTTTAGCTTTTTCCTGTTAATCCTAGCATGATAAAGAAGATTCAAAGAGAGTGAGATGCCAGCTCCTTTCATTCAGTCAGTAGCTTCAAACATTTCTGGTATATGAAAAACATGTTTTTCAATGGCAAAAATCAATGAATATTGTAAATGCACAAACAGTAATATCTCCACATTGCACGGTGCAATTCTGAAATTTTTAGCTTTTTCCTGTTAATCCTAGCATGATAAAGAAGATTCAAAGAGAGTGAGATGCCAGCTCCTTTCATTCAGTCAGTAGCTTCAAACATTTCTGGTATATGAAAAACATGTTTTTCAATGGCAAAAATCAATGAATATTGTAAATGCACAAACAGTAATATCTCCACATTGCAAGGTGCAATTCTGAAATTTTTTGCTTTTTCCTGCTAATCCTAGCATGATAAAGAAGATTCAAAGAGAGTGAGATGCCAGCTCCTTTCATTCAGTCAGTAGCTTCAAACATTTCTGGTATATGAAAAACGTTTTTCAATGGCAAAAATCAATGAATATTGTAAATGCACAAACAGTAATATCTCCACATTGCAAGGTGCAATTCTGAAATTTTTTGCTTTTTCCTGCTAATCCTAGCATGATAAAGAAGATTCAAAGAGAGTGAGATGCCAGCTCCTTTCATTCAGTCAGTAGCTTCAAACATTTCTGGTATATGAAAAACATGTTTTTCAATGGCAAAAATCAATGAATATTGTAAATGCACAAACAGTAATATCTCCACATTGCACGGTGCAATTCTGAAATTTTTAGCTTTTTCCTGTTAATCCTAGCATGATAAAGAAGATTCAAAGAGAGTGAGATGCCAGCTCCTTTCATTCAGTCAGTAGCTTCAAACATTTCTGGTATATGAAAAACATGTTTTTCAATGGCAAAAATCAATGAATATTGTAAATGCACAAACAGTAATATCTCCACATTGCAAGGTGCAATTCTGAAATTTTTTGCTTTTTCCTGCTAATCCTAGCATGATAAAGAAGATTCAAAGAGAGTGAGATGCCAGCTCCTTTCATTCAGTCAGTAGCTTCAAACATTTCTGGTATATGAAAAACATGTTTTTCAATGGCAAAAATCAATGAATATTGTAAATGCACAAACAGTAATATCTCCACATTGCAAGGTGCAATTCTGAAATTTTTTGCTTTTTCCTGCTAATCCTAGCATGATAAAGAAGATTCAAAGAGAGTGAGATGCCAGCTCCTTTCATTCAGTCAGTAGCTTCAAACATTTCTGGTATATGAAAAACATGTTTTTCAATGGCAAAAATCAATGAATATTGTAAATGCACAAACAGTAATATCTCCACATTGCAAGGTGCAATTCTGAAATTTTTTGCTTTTTCCTGTTAATCCTAGCATGATAAAGAAGATTCAAAGAGAGTGAGATGCCAGCTCCTTTCATTCAGTCAGTAGCTTCAAACATTTCTGGTATATGAAAAACATGTTTTTCAATGGCAAAAATCAATGAATATTGTAAATGCACAAACAGTAATATCTCCACATTGCAAGGTGCAATTCTGAAATTTTTTGCTTTTTCCTGCTAATCCTAGCATGATAAAGAAGATTCAAAGAGAGTGAGATGCCAGCTCCTTTCATTCAGTCAGTAGCTTCAAACATTTCTGGTATATGAAAAACATGTTTTTCAATGGCAAAAATCAATGAATATTGTAAATGCACAAACAGTAATATCTCCACATTGCACGGTGCAATTCTGAAATTTTTAGCTTTTTCCTGTTAATCCTAGCATGATAAAGAAGATTCAAAGAGAGTGAGATGGGGGGGCGTGGCTTAGGCACAGACCAGGATGGCAGCATAGGTCTGAGCTCCATGAGGGCTAAAACTACAAAGCGACGATAAAAGCAACTTAAGAGGATTTATTCATTTAATTTTGGCATGGACAAACTTCTTAAAGCCTAAGGATCATCTGGATACTAAAAAGACTCTCCCTGACCCGTTATTCCAGGAGATATTTCATTTGGAAGCAGTGAGGTGCGTCCTTGATTTCATTCCAGTCGTGGGTATTGTGACATAGTCCTGCAGGCTTGCAGGTCTGTGTGTCTCTGCAAAGGGACCCTCACCACTCCCTACCTCCGGGCCTCAGAACACCGTTCATCGGGTGTTACTTGGTGGATTGCATAGGATTTATACTTTGAAGCCGGCGGCACGGAGCTCCGTGGATCAGCTGATCCCTGCATGCAGAGAAAGACTATTCTGTCCCGACTCCGGGAAAGGCCCCACTGAGGGAGATCAATCTTCAGACACTACCAACAAACCTCTCCTATCAGGTAAGAGGTTCTCTGAAAATAACCAGAAACCTACCTTGAAGCTGTGGGGGGATACAGTCGAGCCCTGGAATTGACCCCCGTGCTGACAGGCTCCTTTCATTCATTCTGCCGGCGAGTCGCGCGGCTCTGCTGCGGGACAAACCAACTCTGTAAGCCAGCTTCTGCAGCCTGTGCTGGGAAGAAACAAAGACTGAGTTCTAAATAGTCCCACGGGATCCTGCACCCCGAAAGCGGCCTCCCTGAACCAGATCCTCAGCCTGCAAGCTGTCCCTGCCTGCTAGTCACCCCATTACCAGCTGCGACCGGTGATAGAACTATTAAACTGAAAATACCGGCCGGCGCTGTGCAGGGAAGACCGCGGTCCCAGGAGTATTTGAGTGACAGTGTGATATTACAGACAGAGTCCGGGCTCTATTAAACAACCCCCCAATAAAACCAGGAGACCCCCTCTGTTTTAAAGTACCGGCGGCCACCTGACAATTTCATCCAACATCCAGCTGACGTGACCCCACAGAGGACCAGACCGGACCCGCAAGACTCCACTACATAGAGAAGCGACGCTGCACCCCCGGACCAAGTATCCACACTTCCACCGGACCCTGAGGACAAGACTCCTGTTACCAACTGAAGTCCGAGATCCCAAGGCTGAGCGACACGAAGATCAAGAGGCGGAGCGGGACGGTACACACCAAGCCATCAAGGTTAGATGAGCCCTGGCTAACACCAGGGCTCTTACCGTTTCCGTGGGTCTGTTGTCCGTGATTCCGAGGCTGCTCTGGTGGCAGCGGTGTCCCCTCTTCCTTCAGCTGACAGGCACCGTCAGTGTCTGTGTCGCGGCTCTCTCCTCCTCTGTGCGGCTGCCGCCGGGCTGTTCCCTTGGTAGCGGTGCCCCCTCCTCTGTACTGAAGCCGTTCTGCTTACTGCTCTCTCCCATTGTCGGGCACTGCCGGTGTCTTCGGCCCGTCCCACCGCGTCCCTGAGGTTGCCATAGCGACGGAGGTTTCCTCCTCCTTAGCAGAGGGGCCGCTCCGCTCCTCTCAGCTCCAACTGATAGGAGCTGACAGTGCCCACAGTCTGCATTGTCCATCCTTAGATGTGCCGCTCTGCTGATTAACTCCTCCGGTGACTGTCTCCTGCAGACCCTGTGATCTACCTCCCCCTGCTGAAACACCACTGAGCTTTATATGCCCCCGGTATTTAAGCCCTGCAGGCTCACTCAGACTGCCCCTCTACTCCTGCAGTAGTATCACTGTGCTCCAGCTGACTTGACACGCATACACAGCCGGCACATTCAAATCACCCCTGCCTCCTATTACAACGCCGCCCAGCTCTGCTGCCTAAGCTGTGTCTGAGGATCCCGGGGCTGTTCCCTTGGTGGCGGTGCCCCCCTCTTTTGACTGCGGGACTGTCTGATTCTCCCGGCTCCCAGCTGACAGGCACCGCCGACATCCACGGCTCGCCTCCATCTTCTGCCCGCTGCGCCGCTCTGCCACCTGTGTGCCTCTGGTGTGGGGTCCCCACTGATTCCCATTGACTGTATGCCCCCTCCTATTGCAGCGCTGCTGTGATCCCACCTGATACCGGCATCTATCTCCTGCTGCAACATTTAAATCTCCCGCCCCCTGCTGAACTGCTGAAGTGCCGCTCTGCTCCGCTGTCCAAGGTACTGATTTTATATCAGTACATATAAAGCGGTCTATCAGCCAATATATGGTGTGACAGCAACCTGAACACGGAGTTTGACTCTGAGGGGGAGAGGAGGGTTAAGTGGAACTGTTACTGCCTTCATATATATATTTTGTGACCACGCTACCTGATATATATATTACAGTTGGTGCTCATGGAATTCTACAGAACTGCTGATCTCTATAATAATTAGTTTTCTGTTGACAACTATATGTGCCTTTATTTTTATCCCTCAGGTCAATTTTCATTATTTCTTTTGATACTTTTGACTGTGATTTGCATTTAAAGGATTGCATTCTAGGGGGTACATAGCTCCGCAGTTTTTAAGAGTATTGTTTGCCTCTTGTCGGAATAATATTTGTTTATGCAAATTTCTTCTAGTCATTGTTCCTAGTTATTTTGCAACTCTAAAGTCTTTTGTCCACTCTTCAGGTCAATTATTTCTAGTGCCATTTTAATATTTTTCTATATATATATACTTATAGGTCTGATATTTTATAATGGCGGCTAATAAAAAAAATACCCAAAAGTCATTGGAAGCTCCCCTTAAATCTAGTGCGGTAAAAGCGAAGTCCTCTAAACGCTTTTCATTTTCAAACCCATCAGAAGATGCTGTCAATACTATTAGTCCTCTTAAGTCCAGATCTCCTCATAGAAATCTGGAAGACAGACAGAGTTCTAAAGTAAGCTCTCCCACCAAGGAATCTTCTAAAACTATATTATCTCCAAAACCACAGAGAATTCCTGATGCTAAACCTGCCCCTTCTACCGTAGTTAAGGAAAAAAAAGTGGAAAAGATGGATATTTCCATCTCATCAAAGAGAAGGGACCCAGGAGAATGGAGCAACAAATATTCTTCACTGGCCTCGAGCTCGGATGAAGAATCCTCGGACACATCTCCCAATCCCAGTCCAGATAAGAGACGTGCTAAAAGGGACTTTTCCCCTTCGTCCTCAGATCCTACTCCTAGTGTCCCGGTCAAAATGACCATTTCTCAAGATTTGGGAAATACCGACCTTGGTTTATATCTGGACAATCTTTTAAAGACGATTGACAGAAATATGAAACTGGGCTTCGAGAAACAGGTAGACACCATGAAATCTACTTTGGAAGCTTTTGGAGTTAAATTAGAGCAAAACACTAAAAGACTTGAAACGGTGGAGAGTAAGATAGAATCTGTCTCTTCTGATAATCTAGAAATTAAATCAGAACTTAAAAGACTCAGATTAAAAGTTGCGGATTTGGAGGATAGGAGTAGGAGAAATAATTTGAAAATTAGAGGCATATCTGAGGATGTTTCTCCCTCAGATGTCTTGGCTTTTGTCAAAGACTTATTTCACAAGACAATCCCATCCCTCTCTGAGCAGGATCTTATCATCGATAGGGCCCATCGCCTATTTCGTCCGACCTCCATCTCCTCGGATTTTCCTAGGGATGTAATAGTTAGGTTACATTTTTTCTCGACCAAAGAGAGAATCTTGAATTATATCAGGGAAAATAGGACTTTTCCAGAGCCTTTCTCGCACCTAAAAATTTTCTCCGATTTTTCCAAAGAAACCATGGATGCAAGAAGGTCATACAAATTGACCACAGATAGACTGAGGGATATGAATATCCCATATAGGTGGGGCTTTCCAGTAAAGTTGCTGATTTTCTTTAACCGGAAAACATTCACTCTTACAGATCCTGATGAAGGCCCTAAATTTTTTGATTTTATAAAAGACATTCCCTACAAAGTTACAAAGGCACCCCACCGCTGAAATGATAAACACTACTCCCTCGGGAGCCCTCTTTAAAAATAATCTCATTTTATCACCTCACCTAACATGCTATAATAAATTTATCATTCTTCTTTATATTTGGCCTTCATGGTTTGTCCACATTATTTTTCCCCCCAATCTGAGGGAGAACCTTTTCGGTGAAGGTTCCCTCAGGAGATTTTTGATTCGTTTTTTTTTTTTTCCTCTTTCTTGGAATATTTGGTTATTGTTATTACTATCTTTGAATTAATATTAGAGATATTGTATTCCAGCTTTGATTGTTGGTTGATTTTTATTTTTTGGGAATTTGTTGGACCAACTGACCCCTCTCCTTTTGACTTACTTTAATTATTAATTTACCTATGCCTATCAAGATCATCACCTACAATGTAAGAGGCCTAAACAGTCCCAATAAGAGATTCTCAAGTCGTTTGAAAGATCTTTGGTGATTCACTTATTTTCAGTGTGTAAGAACGCATTGGCTTTTTATTGGAGAAAGTCACATGTCCTCACTTTGGAGGACTTAGTTGATAAGATGAATCTCCATTGAATATTTGAACTAAGATTTGCCCTTATCAACAATAATTTACTTAAATTTTCTAGGAAGTGGGATATTTGGCTCACTAAATTCCCTCAACCCCCTCATAACGCTGGAACATCTTAATGTGTGTCGTGTTTAGCTCATTAATATGTTTAATTTTTGCTAATGATAGTAATGTGTGTTTAAAGTGTTCAAATTTCTGTATTATCGTATATATTATTTGACGAACAAATTTCTCCCATCTTTCCTGATTATCCATTCCTGTTTGCTCCCTTTCCCTTTCCCTTCCCTCAGAATTTTTCCCTTATTATGAATATTCTTTTGTCACTACTTTTATGCTACGTGTGTTATTCCCCTGTTAAATTGTTTATTAAAAATAAAAAAATATGGTAAAACAAAGAGAGTGAGATGCCAGCTCCTTTCATTCAGTCAGTAGCTTCAAACATTTCTGGTATATGAAAAACATGTTTTTCAATGGCAAAAATCAATGAATATTGTAAATGCACAAACAGTAATATCTCCACATTGCACGGTGCAATTCTGAAATTTTTAGCTTTTTCCTGTTAATCCTAGCATGATAAAGAAGATTCAAAGAGAGTGAGATGCCAGCTCCTTTCATTCAGTCAGTAGCTTCAAACATTTCTGGTATATGAAAAACATGTTTTTCAATGGCAAAAATCAATGAATATTGTAAATGCACAAACAGTAATATCTCCACATTGCAAGGTGCAATTCTGAAATTTTTTGCTTTTTCCTGCTAATCCTAGCATGATAAAGAAGATTCAAAGAGAGTGAGATGCCAGCTCCTTTCATTCAGTCAGTAGCTTCAAACATTTCTGGTATATGAAAAACATGTTTTTCAATGGCAAAAATCAATGAATGTTGTAAATGCACAAACAGTAATATCTCCACATTGCACGGTGCAATTCTGAAATTTTTAGCTTTTTCCTGTTAATCCTAGCATGATAAAGAAGATTCAAAGAGAGTGAGATGCCAGCTCCTTTCATTCAGTCAGTAGCTTCAAACATTTCTGGTATATGAAAAACATGTTTTTCAATGGCAAAAATCAATGAATATTGTAAATGCACAAACAGTAATATCTCCACATTGCAAGGTGCAATTCTGAAATTTTTTGCTTTTTCCTGCTAATCCTAGCATGATAAAGAAGATTCAAAGAGAGTGAGATGCCAGCTCCTTTCATTCAGTCAGTAGCTTCAAACATTTCTGGTATATGAAAAACATGTTTTTCAATGGCAAAAATCAATGAATATTGTAAATGCACAAACAGTAATATCTCCACATTGCACGGTGCAATTCTGAAATTTTTAGCTTTTTCCTGTTAATCCTAGCATGATAAAGAAGATTCAAAGAGAGTGAGATGCCAGCTCCTTTCATTCAGTCAGTAGCTTCAAACATTTCTGGTATATGAAAAACGTTTTTCAATGGCAAAAATCAATGAATATTGTAAATGCACAAACAGTAATATCTCCACATTGCACGGTGCAATTCTGAAATTTTTAGCTTTTTCCTGTTAATCCTAGCATGATAAAGAAGATTCAAAGAGAGTGAGATGCCAGCTCCTTTCATTCAGTCAGTAGCTTCAAACATTTCTGGTATATGAAAAACATGTTTTTCAATGGCAAAAATCAATGAATATTGTAAATGCACAAACAGTAATATCTCCACATTGCAAGGTGCAATTCTGAAATTTTTTGCTTTTTCCTGCTAATCCTAGCATGATAAAGAAGATTCAAAGAGAGTGAGATGCCAGCTCCTTTCATTCAGTCAGTAGCTTCAAACATTTCTGGTATATGAAAAACATGTTTTTCAATGGCAAAAATCAATGAATATTGTAAATGCACAAACAGTAATATCTCCACATTGCACGGTGCAATTCTGAAATTTTTAGCTTTTTCCTGTTAATCCTAGCATGATAAAGAAGATTCAAAGAGAGTGAGATGCCAGCTCCTTTCATTCAGTCAGTAGCTTCAAACATTTCTGGTATATGAAAAACGTTTTTCAATGGCAAAAATCAATGAATATTGTAAATGCACAAACAGTAATATCTCCACATTGCAAGGTGCAATTCTGAAATTTTTTGCTTTTTCCTGCTAATCCTAGCATGATAAAGAAGATTCAAAGAGAGTGAGATGCCAGCTCCTTTCTTTCAGTCAGTAGCTTCAAACATTTCTGGTATATGAAAAACATGTTTTTCAATGGCAAAAATCAATGAATATTGTAAATGCACAAACAGTAATATCTCCACATTGCACGGTGCAATTCTGAAATTTTTAGCTTTTTCCTGTTAATCCTAGCATGATAAAGAAGATTCAAAGAGAGTGAGATGCCAGCTCCTTTCATTCAGTCAGTAGCTTCAAACATTTCTGGTATATGAAAAACATGTTTTTCAATGGCAAAAATCAATGAATATTGTAAATGCACAAACAGTAATATCTCCACATTGCAAGGTGCAATTCTGAAATTTTTTGCTTTTTCCTGTTAATCCTAGCATGATAAAGAAGATCCAAAGAGAGTGAGATGCCAGCTCCTTTCATTCAGTCAGTAGCTTCAAACATTTCTGGTATATGAAAAACATGTTTTTCAATGGCAAAAATCAATGAATATTGTAAATGCACAAACAGTAATATCTCCACATTGCACGGTGCAATTCTGAAATTTTTAGCTTTTTCCTGTTAATCCTAGCATGATAAAGAAGATTCAAAGAGAGTGAGATGCCAGCTCCTTTCATTCAGTCAGTAGCTTCAAACATTTCTGGTATATGAAAAACGTTTTTCAATGGCAAAAATCAATGAATATTGTAAATGCACAAACAGTAATATCTCCACATTGCACGGTGCAATTCTGAAATTTTTAGCTTTTTCCTGTTAATCCTAGCATGATAAAGAAGATTCAAAGAGAGTGAGATGCCAGCTCCTTTCATTCAGTCAGTAGCTTCAAACATTTCTGGTATATGAAAAACATGTTTTTCAATGGCAAAAATCAATGAATATTGTAAATGCACAAACAGTAATATCTCCACATTGCAAGGTGCAATTCTGAAATTTTTTGCTTTTTCCTGCTAATCCTAGCATGATAAAGAAGATTCAAAGAGAGTGAGATGCCAGCTCCTTTCATTCAGTCAGTAGCTTCAAACATTTCTGGTATATGAAAAACATGTTTTTCAATGGCAAAAATCAATGAATGTTGTAAATGCACAAACAGTAATATCTCCACATTGCACGGTGCAATTCTGAAATTTTTAGCTTTTTCCTGTTAATCCTAGCATGATAAAGAAGATTCAAAGAGAGTGAGATGCCAGCTCCTTTCTTTCAGTCAGTAGCTTCAAACATTTCTGGTATATGAAAAACATGTTTTTCAATGGCAAAAATCAATGAATATTGTAAATGCACAAACAGTAATATCTCCACATTGCAAGGTGCAATTCTGAAATTTTTTGCTTTTTCCTGCTAATCCTAGCATGATAAAGAAGATTCAAAGAGAGTGAGATGCCAGCTCCTTTCATTCAGTCAGTAGCTTCAAACATTTCTGGTATATGAAAAACATGTTTTTCAATGGCAAAAATCAATGAATATTGTAAATGCACAAACAGTAATATCTCCACATTGCAAGGTGCAATTCTGAAATTTTTTGCTTTTTCCTGTTAATCCTAGCATGATAAAGAAGATTCAAAGAGAGTGAGATGCCAGCTCCTTTCATTCAGTCAGTAGCTTCAAACATTTCTGGTATATGAAAAACATGTTTTTCAATGGCAAAAATCAATGAATATTGTAAATGCACAAACAGTAATATCTCCACATTGCAAGGTGCAATTCTGAAATTTTTTGCTTTTTCCTGCTAATCCTAGCATGATAAAGAAGATTCAAAGAGAGTGAGATGCCAGCTCCTTTCATTCAGTCAGTAGCTTCAAACATTTCTGGTATATGAAAAACATGTTTTTCAATGGCAAAAATCAATGAATATTGTAAATGCACAAACAGTAATATCTCCACATTGCACGGTGCAATTCTGAAATTTTTAGCTTTTTCCTGTTAATCCTAGCATGATAAAGAAGATTCAAAGAGAGTGAGATGCCAGCTCCTTTCATTCAGTCAGTAGCTTCAAACATTTCTGGTATATGAAAAACATGTTTTTCAATGGCAAAAATCAATGAATATTGTAAATGCACAAACAGTAATATCTCCACATTGCACGGTGCAATTCTGAAATTTTTAGCTTTTTCCTGTTAATCCTAGCATGATAAAGAAGATTCAAAGAGAGTGAGATGCCAGCTCCTTTCATTCAGTCAGTAGCTTCAAACATTTCTGGTATATGAAAAACATGTTTTTCAATGGCAAAAATCAATGAATATTGTAAATGCACAAACAGTAATATCTCCACATTGCAAGGTGCAATTCTGAAATTTTTTGCTTTTTCCTGCTAATCCTAGCATGATAAAGAAGATTCAAAGAGAGTGAGATGCCAGCTCCTTTCATTCAGTCAGTAGCTTCAAACATTTCTGGTATATGAAAAACGTTTTTCAATGGCAAAAATCAATGAATGTTGTAAATGCACAAACAGTAATATCTCCACATTGCACGGTGCAATTCTGAAATTTTTAGCTTTTTCCTGTTAATCCTAGCATGATAAAGAAGATTCAAAGAGAGTGAGATGCCAGCTCCTTTCATTCAGTCAGTAGCTTCAAACATTTCTGGTATATGAAAAACATGTTTTTCAATGGCAAAAATCAATGAATGTTGTAAATGCACAAACAGTAATATCTCCACATTGCACGGTGCAATTCTGAAATTTTTAGCTTTTTCCTGTTAATCCTAGCATGATAAAGAAGATTCAAAGAGAGTGAGATGCCAGCTCCTTTCATTCAGTCAGTAGCTTCAAACATTTCTGGTATATGAAAAACATGTTTTTCAATGGCAAAAATCAATGAATATTGTAAATGCACAAACAGTAATATCTCCACATTGCAAGGTGCAATTCTGAAATTTTTTGCTTTTTCCTGCTAATCCTAGCATGATAAAGAAGATTCAAAGAGAGTGAGATGCCAGCTCCTTTCATTCAGTCAGTAGCTTCAAACATTTCTGGTATATGAAAAACATGTTTTTCAATGGCAAAAATCAATGAATATTGTAAATGCACAAACAGTAATATCTCCACATTGCACGGTGCAATTCTGAAATTTTTAGCTTTTTCCTGTTAATCCTAGCATGATAAAGAAGATTCAAAGAGAGTGAGATGCCAGCTCCTTTCATTCAGTCAGTAGCTTCAAACATTTCTGGTATATGAAAAACGTTTTTCAATGGCAAAAATCAATGAATATTGTAAATGCACAAACAGTAATATCTCCACATTGCAAGGTGCAATTCTGAAATTTTTTGCTTTTTCCTGCTAATCCTAGCATGATAAAGAAGATTCAAAGAGAGTGAGATGCCAGCTCCTTTCATTCAGTCAGTAGCTTCAAACATTTCTGGTATATGAAAAACATGTTTTTCAATGGCAAAAATCAATGAATATTGTAAATGCACAAACAGTAATATCTCCACATTGCACGGTGCAATTCTGAAATTTTTAGCTTTTTCCTGTTAATCCTAGCATGATAAAGAAGATTCAAAGAGAGTGAGATGCCAGCTCCTTTCATTCAGTCAGTAGCTTCAAACATTTCTGGTATATGAAAAACATGTTTTTCAATGGCAAAAATCAATGAATATTGTAAATGCACAAACAGTAATATCTCCACATTGCAAGGTGCAATTCTGAAATTTTTTGCTTTTTCCTGCTAATCCTAGCATGATAAAGAAGATTCAAAGAGAGTGAGATGCCAGCTCCTTTCATTCAGTCAGTAGCTTCAAACATTTCTGGTATATGAAAAACATGTTTTTCAATGGCAAAAATCAATGAATATTGTAAATGCACAAACAGTAATATCTCCACATTGCACGGTGCAATTCTGAAATTTTTAGCTTTTTCCTGTTAATCCTAGCATGATAAAGAAGATTCAAAGAGAGTGAGATGCCAGCTCCTTTCATTCAGTCAGTAGCTTCAAACATTTCTGGTATATGAAAAACGTTTTTCAATGGCAAAAATCAATGAATATTGTAAATGCACAAACAGTAATATCTCCACATTGCAAGGTGCAATTCTGAAATTTTTTGCTTTTTCCTGCTAATCCTAGCATGATAAAGAAGATTCAAAGAGAGTGAGATGCCAGCTCCTTTCATTCAGTCAGTAGCTTCAAACATTTCTGGTATATGAAAAACATGTTTTTCAATGGCAAAAATCAATGAATATTGTAAATGCACAAACAGTAATATCTCCACATTGCACGGTGCAATTCTGAAATTTTTAGCTTTTTCCTGTTAATCCTAGCATGATAAAGAAGATTCAAAGAGAGTGAGATGCCAGCTCCTTTCATTCAGTCAGTAGCTTCAAACATTTCTGGTATATGAAAAACATGTTTTTCAATGGCAAAAATCAATGAATATTGTAAATGCACAAACAGTAATATCTCCACATTGCAAGGTGCAATTCTGAAATTTTTTGCTTTTTCCTGCTAATCCTAGCATGATAAAGAAGATTCAAAGAGAGTGAGATGCCAGCTCCTTTCATTCAGTCAGTAGCTTCAAACATTTCTGGTATATGAAAAACATGTTTTTCAATGGCAAAAATCAATGAATATTGTAAATGCACAAACAGTAATATCTCCACATTGCAAGGTGCAATTCTGAAATTTTTTGCTTTTTCCTGTTAATCCTAGCATGATAAAGAAGATTCAAAGAGAGTGAGATGCCAGCTCCTTTCATTCAGTCAGTAGCTTCAAACATTTCTGGTATATGAAAAACATGTTTTTCAATGGCAAAAATCAATGAATATTGTAAATGCACAAACAGTAATATCTCCACATTGCAAGGTGCAATTCTGAAATTTTTTGCTTTTTCCTGCTAATCCTAGCATGATAAAGAAGATTCAAAGAGAGTGAGATGCCAGCTCCTTTCATTCAGTCAGTAGCTTCAAACATTTCTGGTATATGAAAAACATGTTTTTCAATGGCAAAAATCAATGAATGTTGTAAATGCACAAACAGTAATATCTCCACATTGCACGGTGCAATTCTGAAATTTTTAGCTTTTTCCTGTTAATCCTAGCATGATAAAGAAGATTCAAAGAGAGTGAGATGCCAGCTCCTTTCATTCAGTCAGTAGCTTCAAACATTTCTGGTATATGAAAAACATGTTTTTCAATGGCAAAAATCAATGAATATTGTAAATGCACAAACAGTAATATCTCCACATTGCAAGGTGCAATTCTGAAATTTTTTGCTTTTTCCTGCTAATCCTAGCATGATAAAGAAGATTCAAAGAGAGTGAGATGCCAGCTCCTTTCATTCAGTCAGTAGCTTCAAACATTTCTGGTATATGAAAAACATGTTTTTCAATGGCAAAAATCAATGAATATTGTAAATGCACAAACAGTAATATCTCCACATTGCACGGTGCAATTCTGAAATTTTTAGCTTTTTCCTGTTAATCCTAGCATGATAAAGAAGATTCAAAGAGAGTGAGATGCCAGCTCCTTTCATTCAGTCAGTAGCTTCAAACATTTCTGGTATATGAAAAACATGTTTTTCAATGGCAAAAATCAATGAATATTGTAAATGCACAAACAGTAATATCTCCACATTGCAAGGTGCAATTCTGAAATTTTTTGCTTTTTCCTGCTAATCCTAGCATGATAAAGAAGATTCAAAGAGAGTGAGATGCCAGCTCCTTTCATTCAGTCAGTAGCTTCAAACATTTCTGGTATATGAAAAACATGTTTTTCAATGGCAAAAATCAATGAATGTTGTAAATGCACAAACAGTAATATCTCCACATTGCACGGTGCAATTCTGAAATTTTTAGCTTTTTCCTGTTAATCCTAGCATGATAAAGAAGATTCAAAGAGAGTGAGATGCCAGCTCCTTTCATTCAGTCAGTAGCTTCAAACATTTCTGGTATATGAAAAACATGTTTTTCAATGGCAAAAATCAATGAATGTTGTAAATGCACAAACAGTAATATCTCCACATTGCACGGTGCAATTCTGAAATTTTTAGCTTTTTCCTGTTAATCCTAGCATGATAAAGAAGATTCAAAGAGAGTGAGATGCCAGCTCCTTTCATTCAGTCAGTAGCTTCAAACATTTCTGGTATATGAAAAACATGTTTTTCAATGGCAAAAATCAATGAATATTGTAAATGCACAAACAGTAATATCTCCACATTGCAAGGTGCAATTCTGAAATTTTTTGCTTTTTCCTGCTAATCCTAGCATGATAAAGAAGATTCAAAGAGAGTGAGATGCCAGCTCCTTTCATTCAGTCAGTAGCTTCAAACATTTCTGGTATATGAAAAACATGTTTTTCAATGGCAAAAATCAATGAATATTGTAAATGCACAAACAGTAATATCTCCACATTGCACGGTGCAATTCTGAAATTTTTAGCTTTTTCCTGTTAATCCTAGCATGATAAAGAAGATTCAAAGAGAGTGAGATGCCAGCTCCTTTCATTCAGTCAGTAGCTTCAAACATTTCTGGTATATGAAAAACGTTTTTCAATGGCAAAAATCAATGAATATTGTAAATGCACAAACAGTAATATCTCCACATTGCAAGGTGCAATTCTGAAATTTTTTGCTTTTTCCTGCTAATCCTAGCATGATAAAGAAGATTCAAAGAGAGTGAGATGCCAGCTCCTTTCATTCAGTCAGTAGCTTCAAACATTTCTGGTATATGAAAAACATGTTTTTCAATGGCAAAAATCAATGAATATTGTAAATGCACAAACAGTAATATCTCCACATTGCACGGTGCAATTCTGAAATTTTTAGCTTTTTCCTGTTAATCCTAGCATGATAAAGAAGATTCAAAGAGAGTGAGATGCCAGCTCCTTTCATTCAGTCAGTAGCTTCAAACATTTCTGGTATATGAAAAACATGTTTTTCAATGGCAAAAATCAATGAATATTGTAAATGCACAAACAGTAATATCTCCACATTGCAAGGTGCAATTCTGAAATTTTTTGCTTTTTCCTGCTAATCCTAGCATGATAAAGAAGATTCAAAGAGAGTGAGATGCCAGCTCCTTTCATTCAGTCAGTAGCTTCAAACATTTCTGGTATATGAAAAACATGTTTTTCAATGGCAAAAATCAATGAATATTGTAAATGCACAAACAGTAATATCTCCACATTGCACGGTGCAATTCTGAAATTTTTAGCTTTTTCCTGTTAATCCTAGCATGATAAAGAAGATTCAAAGAGAGTGAGATGCCAGCTCCTTTCATTCAGTCAGTAGCTTCAAACATTTCTGGTATATGAAAAACGTTTTTCAATGGCAAAAATCAATGAATATTGTAAATGCACAAACAGTAATATCTCCACATTGCAAGGTGCAATTCTGAAATTTTTTGCTTTTTCCTGCTAATCCTAGCATGATAAAGAAGATTCAAAGAGAGTGAGATGCCAGCTCCTTTCATTCAGTCAGTAGCTTCAAACATTTCTGGTATATGAAAAACATGTTTTTCAATGGCAAAAATCAATGAATATTGTAAATGCACAAACAGTAATATCTCCACATTGCACGGTGCAATTCTGAAATTTTTAGCTTTTTCCTGTTAATCCTAGCATGATAAAGAAGATTCAAAGAGAGTGAGATGCCAGCTCCTTTCATTCAGTCAGTAGCTTCAAACATTTCTGGTATATGAAAAACATGTTTTTCAATGGCAAAAATCAATGAATATTGTAAATGCACAAACAGTAATATCTCCACATTGCAAGGTGCAATTCTGAAATTTTTTGCTTTTTCCTGCTAATCCTAGCATGATAAAGAAGATTCAAAGAGAGTGAGATGCCAGCTCCTTTCATTCAGTCAGTAGCTTCAAACATTTCTGGTATATGAAAAACATGTTTTTCAATGGCAAAAATCAATGAATATTGTAAATGCACAAACAGTAATATCTCCACATTGCAAGGTGCAATTCTGAAATTTTTTGCTTTTTCCTGTTAATCCTAGCATGATAAAGAAGATTCAAAGAGAGTGAGATGCCAGCTCCTTTCATTCAGTCAGTAGCTTCAAACATTTCTGGTATATGAAAAACATGTTTTTCAATGGCAAAAATCAATGAATATTGTAAATGCACAAACAGTAATATCTCCACATTGCAAGGTGCAATTCTGAAATTTTTTGCTTTTTCCTGCTAATCCTAGCACATGATAAAGAAGATTCAAAGAGAGTGAGATGCCAGCTCCTTTCATTCAGTCAGTAGCTTCAAACATTTCTGGTATATGAAAAACATGTTTTTCAATGGCAAAAATCAATGAATGTTGTAAATGCACAAACAGTAATATCTCCACATTGCACGGTGCAATTCTGAAATTTTTAGCTTTTTCCTGTTAATCCTAGCATGATAAAGAAGATTCAAAGAGAGTGAGATGCCAGCTCCTTTCATTCAGTCAGTAGCTTCAAACATTTCTGGTATATGAAAAACATGTTTTTCAATGGCAAAAATCAATGAATATTGTAAATGCACAAACAGTAATATCTCCACATTGCAAGGTGCAATTCTGAAATTTTTTGCTTTTTCCTGCTAATCCTAGCATGATAAAGAAGATTCAAAGAGAGTGAGATGCCAGCTCCTTTCATTCAGTCAGTAGCTTCAAACATTTCTGGTATATGAAAAACATGTTTTTCAATGGCAAAAATCAATGAATGTTGTAAATGCACAAACAGTAATATCTCCACATTGCACGGTGCAATTCTGAAATTTTTAGCTTTTTCCTGTTAATCCTAGCATGATAAAGAAGATTCAAAGAGAGTGAGATGCCAGCTCCTTTCATTCAGTCAGTAGCTTCAAACATTTCTGGTATATGAAAAACATGTTTTTCAATGGCAAAAATCAATGAATATTGTAAATGCACAAACAGTAATATCTCCACATTGCAAGGTGCAATTCTGAAATTTTTTGCTTTTTCCTGCTAATCCTAGCATGATAAAGAAGATTCAAAGAGAGTGAGATGCCAGCTCCTTTCATTCAGTCAGTAGCTTCAAACATTTCTGGTATATGAAAAACATGTTTTTCAATGGCAAAAATCAATGAATATTGTAAATGCACAAACAGTAATATCTCCACATTGCACGGTGCAATTCTGAAATTTTTAGCTTTTTCCTGTTAATCCTAGCATGATAAAGAAGATTCAAAGAGAGTGAGATGCCAGCTCCTTTCATTCAGTCAGTAGCTTCAAACATTTCTGGTATATGAAAAACGTTTTTCAATGGCAAAAATCAATGAATATTGTAAATGCACAAACAGTAATATCTCCACATTGCAAGGTGCAATTCTGAAATTTTTTGCTTTTTCCTGCTAATCCTAGCATGATAAAGAAGATTCAAAGAGAGTGAGATGCCAGCTCCTTTCATTCAGTCAGTAGCTTCAAACATTTCTGGTATATGAAAAACATGTTTTTCAATGGCAAAAATCAATGAATATTGTAAATGCACAAACAGTAATATCTCCACATTGCACGGTGCAATTCTGAAATTTTTAGCTTTTTCCTGTTAATCCTAGCATGATAAAGAAGATTCAAAGAGAGTGAGATGCCAGCTCCTTTCATTCAGTCAGTAGCTTCAAACATTTCTGGTATATGAAAAACATGTTTTTCAATGGCAAAAATCAATGAATATTGTAAATGCACAAACTAATATCTCCACATTG
>NW_027370548.1:0-35289 GCF_046119375.1 Phyllobates terribilis | reverse complement strand
GCATTGCAAGGTGGCAATTCTGAAATTTTTTGCTTTTTCCTGCTCCTCTTAGCATGATAAAGAAGATTCAAAGAGAGTGAGGTGCCAGCTCCTTTCATTCAGTCAGTAGCTTCAAACATTTCTGGTATATGAATAACATGTTTTTCAATGGCAAAAATCAATGAATATTGTAAATGCACAAACAGTAATTTCTCCGCATTGCAAGGTGCAATTCTGAAATTTTTTGCTTTTTCCTGCTCCTCTTAGCATGATAAAGAAGATTCAAAGAGAGTGAGATGCCAGCTCCTTTCATTCAGTCAGTAGCTTCAATCATTTCTGGACGTTTTTCAATGGCAAAAATCAATGAATATTGTAAATGCACAAACAGTAATTTCTCCGCATTGCAAGGTGCAATTCTGAAATTTTTTGCTTTTTCCTGCTCCTCTTAGCATGATAAAGAAGATTCAAAGAGAGTGAGATGCCAGCTCCTTTCGTTCAGTCAGTAGCTTCAATCATTTCTGGACGTTTTTCAATGGCAAAAATCATTGAATATTATAAATGCACAAACAGTAATTTCTCCGCATAGCAAGGTGCAATTCTGAAATTTTTTACTTTTTCCTGCTCCTCTTAGCATGATAAAGAAGATTCAAAGAGAGTGAGATGCCAGCTCCTTTCATTCAGTCAGTAGCTTCAATCATTTCTGGTATATGAATAACATGATGTTTTTCAATGGCAAAAATCAATGAATATTGTAAATGCACAAACAGTAATTTCTCCGCATTGCAAGGTGCAATTCTGAAATTTTTTGCTTTTTCCTGCTCCTCTTAGCATGATAAAGAAGATTCAAAGAGAGTGAGATGCCAGCTCCTTTCATTCAGTCAGTAGCTTCAATCATTTCTGGACGTTTTTCAATGGCAAAAATCAATGAATATTGTAAATGCACAAACAGTAATTTCTCCGCATTGCAAGGTGCAATTCTGAAATTTTTTGGTTTTTCCTGCTCCTCTTAGCATGATAAAGAAGATTCAAAGAGAGTGAGATGCCAGCTACTTTCATTCAGTCAGTAGCTTCAAACATTTCTGGTATATGAATAACATAATGTTTTTCAATGGCAAAAATCAATGAATATTGTAAATGCACAAACAGTAATTTCTCCGCATTGCAAGGTGCAAGTCTGAAATTTTTTGCTTTTTCCTGCTCCTCTTAGCATGATAAAGAAGATTCAAAGAGAGTGAGATGCCAGCTACTTTCATTCAGTCAGTAGCTTCAATCATTTCTGGACGTTTTTCAATGGTAAAAATCAATGAATATTGTAAATGCACAAACAGTAATTTCTCCACATTGCAAGGTGCAATTCTGAAATTTTTTGCTTTTTCCTGCTCCTCTTAGCATGATAAAGAAGATTCAAAGAGAGTGAGATGCCAGCTCCTTTCATTCAGTCAGTAGCTTCAAACATTTCTGGTATATGAATAACATGATGTTTTTCAATGGCAAAAATCAATGAATATTGTAAATGCACAAACAGTAATTTCTCCGCATTGCAAGGTGCAATTCTGAAATTTTTTGCTTTTTCCTGCTCCTCTTAGCATGATAAAGAACATTCAAAGAGAGTGAGATGCCAGCTCCTTTCATTCAGTCAGTAGCTTCAATCATTTCTGGATGTTTTTCAATGGCAAAAATCAATGAATATTGTAAATGCACAAACTGTAATTTCTCCGCATTGCAAGGTGCAATTCTGAAATTTTTTGCTTTTTCCTGCTCCTCTTAGCATGATAAAGAAGATTCAAAGAGAGTGAGATGCCAGCTCCTTTCATTCAGTCAGTAGCTTCAATCATTTCTGGACGTTTTTCAATGGCAAAAATCAATGAATATTGTAAATGCACAAACAGTAATTTCTCCGCATTGCAAGGTGCAATTCTGAAATTTTTTGCTTTTTCCTGCTCCTTAGCATGATAAAGAAGATTCAAAGAGAGTGAGATGCCAGCTCCTTTCATTCAGTCAGTACCTTCAATCATTTCTGGACGTTTTTCAATGGCAAAAATCAATGAATATTGTAAATGCACAAACAGTAATTTCTCCGCATTGCAAGGTGCAATTCTGAAATTTTTTGCTTTTTCCCGCTCCTCTTAGCATGATAAAGAAGATTCAAAGAGAGTGAGGTGCCAGCTCCTTTCATTCAGTCAGTAGCTTCAAACATTTCTGGTATATGAATAACATGTTTTTCAATGGCAAAAATCAATGAATATTGTAAATGCACAAACAGTAATTTCTCCGCATTGCAAGGTGCAATTCTGAAATTTTTTGATTTTTCCTGCTCCTCTTAGCATGATAAAGAAGATTCAAAGAGAGTGAGATGCCAGCTCCTTTCATTCAGTCAGTAGCTTCAATCATTTCTGGACGTTTTTCAATGGCAAAAATCAATGAATATTGTAAATGCACAAACAGTAATTTCTCCGCATTGCAAGGTGCAATTCTGAAATTTTTTGCTTTTTCCTGCTCCTCTTAGCATGATAAAGAAGATTCAAAGAGAGTGAGATGCCAGCTCCTTTCATTCAGTCAGTAGCTTCAAACATTTCTGGTATATGAATAACATGATGTTTTTCAATGGCAAAAATCAATGAATATTGTAAATGCACAAACAGTAATTTCTCCGCATTGCAAGGTGCAATTCTGAAATTTTTTGCTTTTTCCTGCTCCTCTTAGCATGATAAAGAAGATTCAAAGAGAGTGAGATGCCAGCTCCTTTCATTCAGTCCGTAGCTTCAAACATTTCTGGTATATGAATAAAATGATGTTTTTCAATGGCAAAAATCAATGAATATTGTAAATGCACAAACAGTAATTTCTCCGCATTGCAAGGTGCAAGTCTGAAATTTTTTGCTTTTTCCTGCTCCTCTTAGCATGATAAAGAAGATTCAAAGAGAGTGAGATGCCAGCTACTTTCATTCAGTCAGTAGCTTCAATCATTTCTGGACGTTTTTCAATGGTAAAAATCAATGAATATTGTAAATGCACAAACAGTAATTTCTCCACATTGCAAGGTGCAATTCTGAAATTTTTTGCTTTTTCCTGCTCCTCTTAGCATGATAAAGAAGATTCAAAGAGAGTGAGATGCCAGCTCCTTTCATTCAGTCAGTAGCTTCAAACATTTCTGGTATATGAATAACATGATGTTTTTCAATGGTAAAAATCAATGAATATTGTAAATGCACAAACAGTAATTTCTCCGCATTGCAAGGTGCAATTCTGAAATTTTTTGCTTTTTCCTGCTCCTCTTAGCATGATAAAGAAGATTCAAAGAGAGTGAGATGCCAGCTCCTTTCATTCAGTCAGTAGCTTCAATCATTTCTGGATGTTTTTCAATGGCAAAAATCAATGAATATTGTAAATGCACAAACTGTAATTTCTCCGCATTGCAAGGTGCAATTCTGAAATTTTTTGCTTTTTCCTGCTCCTCTTAGCATGTTAAAGAAGATTCAAAGAGAGTGAGATGCCAGCTCCTTTCATTCAGTCAGTAGCTTCAATCATTTCTGGAATGTTTTTCAATGGCAAAAATCAATGAATATTGTAAATGCACAAACTGTAATTTCTCCGCATTGCAAGGTGCAATTCTGAAATTTTTTGCTTTTTCCTGCTCCTCTTAGCATGTTAAAGAAGATTCAAAGAGAGTGAGATGCCAGCTCCTTTCATTCAGTCAGTAGCTTCAATCATTTCTGGACGTTTTTCAGTGGCAAAAATCAATGAATATTGTAAATGCACAAACAGTAATTTCTCCGCATTGCAAGGTGCAATTCTGAAATTTTTTGCTTTTTCCTGCTCCTCTTAGCATGATAAAGAAGATTCAAAGAGAGTGAGATGCCAGCTCCTTTCATTCAGTCAGTACCTTCAATCATTTCTGGACGTTTTTCAATGGCAAAAATCAATGAATATTGTAAATGCACAAACAGTAATTTCTCCACATTGCAAGGTGCAAGTCTGAAATTTTTTGCTTTTTCCTGCTCCTCTTAGCATGATAAAGAAGATTCAAAGAGAGTGAGATGCCAGCTACTTTCATTCAGTCAGTAGCTTCAATCATTTCTGGACGTTTTTCAATGGTAAAAATCAATGAATATTGTAAATGCACAAACAGTAATTTCTCCACATTGCAAGGTGCAATTCTGAAATTTTTTGCTTTTTCCTGCTCCTCTTAGCATGATAAAGAAGATTCAAAGAGAGTGAGATGCCAGCTCCTTTCATTCAGTCAGTAGCTTCAAACATTTCTGGTATATGAATAACATGATGTTTTTCAATGGCAAAAATCAATGAATATTGTAAATGCACAAACAGTAATTTCTCCGCATTGCAAGGTGCAATTCTGAAATTTTTTGCTTTTTCCTGCTCCTCTTAGCATGATAAAGAAGATTCAAAGAGAGTGAGATGCCAGCTCCTTTCATTCAGTCAGTAGCTTCAATCATTTCTGGACGTTTTTCAATGGCAAAAATCAATGAATATTGTAAATGCACAAACAGTAATTTCTCTGCATTGCAAGGTGCAATTCTGAAATTTTTTGCTTTTTCCTGCTCCTCTTAGCATGATAAAGAAGATTCAAAGAGAGTGAGATGCCAGCTCCTTTCGTTCAGTCAGTAGCTTCAATCATTTCTGGACGTTTTTCAATGGCAAAAATCATTGAATATTATAAATGCACAAACAGTAATTTCTCCGCATAGCAAGGTGCAATTCTGAAATTTTTTACTTTTTCCTGCTCCTCTTAGCATGATAAAGAAGATTCAAAGAGAGTGAGATGCCAGCTCCTTTCATTCAGTCAGTAGCTTCAATCATTTCTGGTATATGAATAACATGATGTTTTTCAATGGCAAAAATCAATGAATATTGTAAATGCACAAACAGTAATTTCTCCGCATTGCAAGGTGCAATTCTGAAATTTTTTGCTTTTTCCTGCTCCTCTTAGCATGATAAAGAAGATTCAAAGAGAGTGAGATGCCAGCTCCTTTCATTCAGTCAGTAGCTTCAATCATTTCTGGACGTTTTTCAATGGCAAAAATCAATGAATATTGTAAATGCACAAACAGTAATTTCTCCGCATTGCAAGGTGCAATTCTGAAATTTTTTGGTTTTTCCTGCTCCTCTTAGCATGATAAAGAAGATTCAAAGAGAGTGAGATGCCAGCTACTTTCATTCAGTCAGTAGCTTCAAACATTTCTGGTATATGAATAACATATTGTTTTTCAATGGCAAAAATCAATGAATATTGTAAATGCACAAACAGTAATTTCTCCGCATTGCAAGGTGCAAGTCTGAAATTTTTTGCTTTTTCCTGCTCCTCTTAGCATGATAAAGAAGATTCAAAGAGAGTGAGATGCCAGCTACTTTCATTCAGTCAGTAGCTTCAATCATTTCTGGACGTTTTTCAATGGTAAAAATCAATGAATATTGTAAATGCACAAACAGTAATTTCTCCACATTGCAAGGTGCAATTCTGAAATTTTTTGCTTTTTCCTGCTCCTCTTAGCATGATAAAGAAGATTCAAAGAGAGTGAGATGCCAGCTCCTTTCATTCAGTCAGTAGCTTCAAACATTTCTGGTATATGAATAACATGATGTTTTTCAATGGCAAAAATCAATGAATATTGTAAATGCACAAACAGTAATTTCTCCACATTGCAAGGTGCAATTCTGAAATTTTTTGCTTTTTCCTGCTCCTCTTAGCATGATAAAGAACATTCAAAGAGAGTGAGATGCCAGCTCCTT
Organism: Phyllobates terribilis; assembly: GCF_046119375.1. Lineage (NCBI taxonomy): Eukaryota > Metazoa > Chordata > Amphibia > Anura > Dendrobatidae > Phyllobates > Phyllobates terribilis. Next base: position 29,562 of record NW_027370548.1, on the reverse strand, counting down.
TCATTCAGTCAGTAGCTTCAATCATTTCTGGATGTTTTTCAATGGCAAAAATCAATGAATATTGTAAATGCACAAACTGTAATTTCTCCGCATTGCAAGGTGCAATTCTGAAATTTTTTGCTTTTTCCTGCTCCTCTTAGCATGATAAAGAAGATTCAAAGAGAGTGAGATGCCAGCTCCTTTCATTCAGTCAGTAGCTTCAATCATTTCTGGACGTTTTTCAATGGCAAAAATCAATGAATATTGTAAATGCACAAACAGTAATTTCTCCGCATTGCAAGGTGCAATTCTGAAATTTTTTGCTTTTTCCTGCTCCTCTTAGCATGATAAAGAAGATTCAAAGAGAGTGAGATGCCAGCTCCTTTCATTCAGTCAGTACCTTCAATCATTTCTGGACGTTTTTCAATGGCAAAAATCAATGAATATTGTAAATGCACAAACAGTAATTTCTCCGCATTGCAAGGTGCAATTCTGAAATTTTTTGCTTTCTCCCGCTCCTCTTAGCATGATAAAGAAGATTCAAAGAGAGTGAGGTGCCAGCTCCTTTCATTCAGTCAGTAGCTTCAAACATTTCTGGTATATGAATAACATGTTTTTCAATGGCAAAAATCAATGAATATTGTAAATGCACAAACAGTAATTTCTCCGCATTGCAAGGTGCAATTCTGAAATTTTTTGATTTTTCCTGCTCCTCTTAGCATGATAAAGAAGATTCAAAGAGAGTGAGATGCCAGCTCCTTTCATTCAGTCAGTAGCTTCAATCATTTCTGGACGTTTTTCAATGGCAAAAATCAATGAATATTGTAAATGCACAAACAGTAATTTCTCCGCATTGCAAGGTGCAATTCTGAAATTTTTTGCTTTTTCCTGCTCCTCTTAGCATGATAAAGAAGATTCAAAGAGAGTGAGATGCCAGCTCCTTTCATTCAGTCAGTAGCTTCAAACATTTCTGGTATATGAATAACATGATGTTTTTCAATGGCAAAAATCAATGAATATTGTAAATGCACAAACAGTAATTTCTCCGCATTGCAAGGTGCAATTCTGAAATTTTTTGCTTTTTCCTGCTCCTCTTAGCATGATAAAGAAGATTCAAAGAGAGTGAGATGCCAGCTCCTTTCATTCAGTCAGTAGCTTCAAACATTTCTGGTATATGAATAAAATGATGTTTTTCAATGGCAAAAATCAATGAATATTGTAAATGCACAAACAGTAATTTCTCCGCATTGCAAGGTGCAAGTCTGAAATTTTTTGCTTTTTCCTGCTCCTCTTAGCATGATAAAGAAGATTCAAAGAGAGTGAGATGCCAGCTACTTTCATTCAGTCAGTAGCTTCAATCATTTCTGGACGTTTTTCAATGGTAAAAATCAATGAATATTGTAAATGCACAAACAGTAATTTCTCCACATTGCAAGGTGCAATTCTGAAATTTTTTGCTTTTTCCTGCTCCTCTTAGCATGATAAAGAAGATTCAAAGAGAGTGAGATGCCAGCTCCTTTCATTCAGTCAGTAGCTTCAAACATTTCTGGTATATGAATAACATGATGTTTTTCAATGGCAAAAATCAATGAATATTGTAAATGCACAAACAGTAATTTCTCCGCATTGCAAGGTGCAATTCTGAAATTTTTTGCTTTTTCCTGCTCCTCTTAGCATGATAAAGAAGATTCAAAGAGAGTGAGATGCCAGCTCCTTTCATTCAGTCAGTAGCTTCAAACATTTCTGGTATATGAATAAAATGATGTTTTTCAATGGCAAAAATCAATGAATATTGTAAATGCACAAACAGTAATTTCTCCGCATTGCAAGGTGCAAGTCTGAAATTTTTTGCTTTTTCCTGCTCCTCTTAGCATGATAAAGAAGATTCAAAGAGAGTGAGATGCCAGCTACTTTCATTCAGTCAGTAGCTTCAATCATTTCTGGACGTTTTTCAATGGTAAAAATCAATGAATATTGTAAATGCACAAACAGTAATTTCTCCACATTGCAAGGTGCAATTCTGAAATTTTTTGCTTTTTCCTGCTCCTCTTAGCATGATAAAGAAGATTCAAAGAGAGTGAGATGCCAGCTCCTTTCATTCAGTCAGTAGCTTCAAACATTTCTGGTATATGAATAACATGATGTTTTTCAATGGCAAAAATCAATGAATATTGTAAATGCACAAACAGTAATTTCTCCGCATTGCAAGGTGCAATTCTGAAATTTTTTGCTTTTTCCTGCTCCTCTTAGCATGATAAAGAAGATTCAAAGAGAGTGAGATGCCAGCTCCTTTCATTCAGTCAGTAGCTTCAATCATTTCTGGATGTTTTTCAATGGCAAAAATCAATGAATATTGTAAATGCACAAACTGTAATTTCTCCGCATTGCAAGGTGCAATTCTGAAATTTTTTGCTTTTTCCTGCTCCTCTTAGCATGTTAAAGAAGATTCAAAGAGAGTGAGATGCCAGCTCCTTTCATTCAGTCAGTAGCTTCAATCATTTCTGGACGTTTTTCAGTGGCAAAAATCAATGAATATTGTAAATGCACAAACAGTAATTTCTCCGCATTGCAAGGTGCAATTCTGAAATTTTTTGCTTTTTCCTGCTCCTCTTAGCATGATAAAGAAGATTCAAAGAGAGTGAGATGCCAGCTCCTTTCATTCAGTCAGTACCTTCAATCATTTCTGAATAACATGATGTTTTTCAATGGCAAAAATCAATGAATATTGTAAATGCACAAACAGTAATTTCTCCGCATTGCAAGGTGCAAGTCTGAAATTTTTTGCTTTTTCCTGCTCCTCTTAGCATGATAAAGAAGATTCAAAGAGAGTGAGATGCCAGCTACTTTCATTCAGTCAGTAGCTTCAATCATTTCTGGACGTTTTTCAATGGTAAAAATCAATGAATATTGTAAATGCACAAACAGTAATTTCTCCACATTGCAAGGTGCAATTCTGAAATTTTTTGCTTTTTCCTGCTCCTCTTAGCATGATAAAGAAGATTCAAAGAGAGTGAGATGCCAGCTCCTTTCATTCAGTCAGTAGCTTCAAACATTTCTGGTATATGAATAACATGATGTTTTTCAATGGCAAAAATCAATGAATATTGTAAATGCACAAACAGTAATTTCTCCGCATTGCAAGGTGCAATTCTGAAATTTTTTTGCTTTTTCCTGCTCCTCTTAGCATGATAAAGAAGATTCAAAGAGAGTGAGATGCCAGCTCCTTTCATTCAGTCAGTAGCTTTAATCATTTCTGGACGTTTTTCAATGGCAAAAATCAATGAATATTGTAAATGCACAAACAGTAATTTCTCTGCATTGCAAGGTGCAATTCTGAAATTTTTTGCTTTTTCCTGCTCCTCTTAGCATGATAAAGAAGATTCAAAGAGAGTGAGATGTCAGCTCCTTTCATTCAGTCAGTAGCTTCAAACATTTCTGGTATATGAATAACATGATGTTTTTCAATGGCAAAAATCAATGAATATTGTAAATGCACAAACAGTAATTTCTCCGCATTGCAAGGTGCAATTCTGAAATTTTTTGCTTTTTCCTGCTCCTCTTAGCATGATAAAGAATATTCAAAGAGAGTGAGATGCCAGCTCCTTTCATTCAGTCAGTAGCTTCAATCATTTCTGGACGTTTTTCAATGGCAAAAATCAATGAATATTGTAAATGCACAAACAGTAATTTCTCTGCATTGCAAGGTGCAATTCTGAAATTTTTTGCTTTTTCCTGCTCCTCTTAGCATGATAAAGAAGATTCAAAGAGAGTGAGATGCCAGCTCCTTTCGTTCAGTCAGTAGCTTCAATCATTTCTGGACGTTTTTCAATGGCAAAAATCATTGAATATTATAAATGCACAAACAGTAATTTCTCCGCATAGCAAGGTGCAATTCTGAAATTTTTTACTTTTTCCTGCTCCTCTTAGCATGATAAAGAAGATTCAAAGAGAGTGAGATGCCAGCTCCTTTCATTCAGTCAGTAGCTTCAATCATTTCTGGTATATGAATAACATGATGTTTTTCAATGGCAAAAATCAATGAATATTGTAAATGCACAAACAGTAATTTCTCCGCATTGCAAGGTGCAATTCTGAAATTTTTTGCTTTTTCCTGCTCCTCTTAGCATGATAAAGAAGATTCAAAGAGAGTGAGATGCCAGCTCCTTTCATTCAGTCAGTAGCTTCAATCATTTCTGGACGTTTTTCAATGGCAAAAATCAATGAATATTGTAAATGCACAAACAGTAATTTCTCCGCATTGCAAGGTGCAATTCTGAAATTTTTTGGTTTTTCCTGCTCCTCTTAGCATGATAAAGAAGATTCAAAGAGAGTGAGATGCCAGCTACTTTCATTCAGTCAGTAGCTTCAAACATTTCTGGTATATGAATAACATAATGTTTTTCAATGGCAAAAATCAATGAATATTGTAAATGCACAAACAGTAATTTCTCCGCATTGCAAGGTGCAAGTCTGAAATTTTTTGCTTTTTCCTGCTCCTCTTAGCATGATAAAGAAGATTCAAAGAGAGTGAGATGCCAGCTACTTTCATTCAGTCAGTAGCTTCAATCATTTCTGGACGTTTTTCAATGGTAAAAATCAATGAATATTGTAAATGCACAAACAGTAATTTCTCCACATTGCAAGGTGCAATTCTGAAATTTTTTGCTTTTTCCTGCTCCTCTTAGCATGATAAAGAAGATTCAAAGAGAGTGAGATGCCAGCTCCTTTCATTCAGTCAGTAGCTTCAAACATTTCTGGTATATGAATAACATGATGTTTTTCAATGGCAAAAATCAATGAATATTGTAAATGCACAAACAGTAATTTCTCCACATTGCAAGGTGCAATTCTGAAATTTTTTGCTTTTTCCTGCTCCTCTTAGCATGATAAAGAACATTCAAAGAGAGTGAGATGCCAGCTCCTTTCATTCAGTCAGTAGCTTCAATCATTTCTGGATGTTTTTCAATGGCAAAAATCAATGAATATTGTAAATGCACAAACTGTAATTTCTCCGCATTGCAAGGTGCAATTCTGAAATTTTTTGCTTTTTCCTGCTCCTCTTAGCATGATAAAGAAGATTCAAAGAGAGTGAGATGCCAGCTCCTTTCATTCAGTCAGTAGCTTCAATCATTTCTGGACGTTTTTCAATGGCAAAAATCAATGAATATTGTAAATGCACAAACAGTAATTTCTCCGCATTGCAAGGTGCAATTCTGAAATTTTTTGCTTTTTCCTGCTCCTCTTAGCATGATAAAGAAGATTCAAAGAGAGTGAGATGCCAGCTCCTTTCATTCAGTCAGTACCTTCAATCATTTCTGGACGTTTTTCAATGGCAAAAATCAATGAATATTGTAAATGCACAAACAGTAATTTCTCCGCATTGCAAGGTGCAATTCTGAAATTTTTTGCTTTTTCCCGCTCCTCTTAGCATGATAAAGAAGATTCAAAGAGAGTGAGGTGCCAGCTCCTTTCATTCAGTCAGTAGCTTCAAACATTTCTGGTATATGAATAACATGTTTTTCAATGGCAAAAATCAATGAATATTGTAAATGCACAAACAGTAATTTCTCCGCATTGCAAGGTGCAATTCTGAAATTTTTTGATTTTTCCTGCTCCTCTTAGCATGATAAAGAAGATTCAAAGAGAGTGAGATGCCAGCTCCTTTCATTCAGTCAGTAGCTTCAATCATTTCTGGACGTTTTTCAATGGCAAAAATCAATGAATATTGTAAATGCACAAACAGTAATTTCTCCGCATTGCAAGGTGCAATTCTGAAATTTTTTGCTTTTTCCTGCTCCTCTTAGCATGATAAAGAAGATTCAAAGAGAGTGAGATGCCAGCTCCTTTCATTCAGTCAGTAGCTTCAAACATTTCTGGTATATGAATAACATGATGTTTTTCAATGGCAAAAATCAATGAATATTGTAAATGCACAAACAGTAATTTCTCCGCATTGCAAGGTGCAATTCTGAAATTTTTTGCTTTTTCCTGCTCCTCTTAGCATGATAAAGAAGATTCAAAGAGAGTGAGATGCCAGCTCCTTTCATTCAGTCAGTAGCTTCAAACATTTCTGGTATATGAATAAAATGATGTTTTTCAATGGCAAAAATCAATGAATATTGTAAATGCACAAACAGTAATTTCTCCGCATTGCAAGGTGCAAGTCTGAAATTTTTTGCTTTTTCCTGCTCCTCTTAGCATGATAAAGAAGATTCAAAGAGAGTGAGATGCCAGCTACTTTCATTCAGTCAGTAGCTTCAATCATTTCTGGACGTTTTTCAATGGTAAAAATCAATGAATATTGTAAATGCACAAACAGTAATTTCTCCACATTGCAAGGTGCAATTCTGAAATTTTTTGCTTTTTCCTGCTCCTCTTAGCATGATAAAGAAGATTCAAAGAGAGTGAGATGCCAGCTCCTTTCATTCAGTCAGTAGCTTCAAACATTTCTGGTATATGAATAACATGATGTTTTTCAATGGCAAAAATCAATGAATATTGTAAATGCACAAACAGTAATTTCTCCGCATTGCAAGGTGCAATTCTGAAATTTTTTGCTTTTTCCTGCTCCTCTTAGCATGATAAAGAAGATTCAAAGAGAGTGAGATGCCAGCTCCTTTCATTCAGTCAGTAGCTTCAATCATTTCTGGATGTTTTTCAATGGCAAAAATCAATGAATATTGTAAATGCACAAACTGTAATTTCTCCGCATTGCAAGGTGCAATTCTGAAATTTTTTGCTTTTTCCTGCTCCTCTTAGCATGATAAAGAAGATTCAAAGAGAGTGAGATGCCAGCTCCTTTCATTCAGTCAGTACCTTCAATCATTTCTGGACGTTTTTCAATGGCAAAAATCAATGAATATTGTAAATGCACAAACAGTAATTTCTCCGCATTGCAAGGTGCAATTCTGAAATTTTTTGCTTTTTCCCGCTCCTCTTAGCATGATAAAGAAGATTCAAAGAGAGTGAGGTGCCAGCTCCTTTCATTCAGTCAGTAGCTTCAAACATTTCTGGTATATGAATAACATGTTTTTCAATGGCAAAAATCAATGAATATTGTAAATGCACAAACAGTAATTTCTCCGCATTGCAAGGTGCAATTCTGAAATTTTTTGATTTTTCCTGCTCCTCTTAGCATGATAAAGAAGATTCAAAGAGAGTGAGATGCCAGCTCCTTTCATTCAGTCAGTAGCTTCAATCATTTCTGGACGTTTTTCAATGGCAAAAATCAATGAATATTGTAAATGCACAAACAGTAATTTCTCCGCATTGCAAGGTGCAATTCTGAAATTTTTTGCTTTTTCCTGCTCCTCTTAGCATGATAAAGAAGATTCAAAGAGAGTGAGATGCCAGCTCCTTTCATTCAGTCAGTAGCTTCAAACATTTCTGGTATATGAATAACATGATGTTTTTCAATGGCAAAAATCAATGAATATTGTAAATGCACAAACAGTAATTTCTCCGCATTGCAAGGTGCAATTCTGAAATTTTTTGCTTTTTCCTGCTCCTCTTAGCATGATAAAGAAGATTCAAAGAGAGTGAGATGCCAGCTCCTTTCATTCAGTCCGTAGCTTCAAACATTTCTGGTATATGAATAAAATGATGTTTTTCAATGGCAAAAATCAATGAATATTGTAAATGCACAAACAGTAATTTCTCCGCATTGCAAGGTGCAAGTCTGAAATTTTTTGCTTTTTCCTGCTCCTCTTAGCATGATAAAGAAGATTCAAAGAGAGTGAGATGCCAGCTACTTTCATTCAGTCAGTAGCTTCAATCATTTCTGGACGTTTTTCAATGGTAAAAATCAATGAATATTGTAAATGCACAAACAGTAATTTCTCCACATTGCAAGATGCAATTCTGAAATTTTTTGCTTTTTCCTGCTCCTCTTAGCATGATAAAGAAGATTCAAAGAGAGTGAGATGCCAGCTCCTTTCATTCAGTCAGTAGCTTCAAACATTTCTGGTATATGAATAACATGATGTTTTTCAATGGCAAAAATCAATGAATATTGTAAATGCACAAACAGTAATTTCTCCGCATTGCAAGGTGCAATTCTGAAATTTTTTGCTTTTTCCTGCTCCTTTTAGCATGATAAAGAAGATTCAAAGAGAGTGAGATGCCAGCTCCTTTCATTCAGTCAGTAGCTTCAATCATTTCTGGACGTTTTTCAATGGCAAAAATCAATGAATATTGTAAATGCACAAACAGTAATTTCTCTGCATTGCAAGGTGCAATTCTGAAATTTTTTGCTTTTTCCTGCTCCTCTTAGCATGATAAAGAAGATTCAAAGAGAGTGAGATGCCAGCTCCTTTCGTTCAGTCAGTAGCTTCAATCATTTCTGGACGTTTTTCAATGGCAAAAATCATTGAATATTATAAATGCACAAACAGTAATTTCTCCGCATAGCAAGGTGCAATTCTGAAATTTTTTACTTTTTCCTGCTCCTCTTAGCATGATAAAGAAGATTCAAAGAGAGTGAGATGCCAGCTCCTTTCATTCAGTCAGTAGCTTCAATCATTTCTGGTATATGAATAACATGATGTTTTTCAATGGCAAAAATCAATGAATATTGTAAATGCACAAACAGTAATTTCTCCGCATTGCAAGGTGCAATTCTGAAATTTTTTGCTTTTTCCTGCTCCTCTTAGCATGATAAAGAAGATTCAAAGAGAGTGAGATGCCAGCTACTTTCATTCAGTCAGTAGCTTCAATCATTTCTGGACTTTTTTCAATGGTAAAAATCAATGAATATTGTAAATGCACAAACAGTAATTTCTCCACATTGCAAGGTGCAATTCTGAAATTTTTTGCTTTTTCCTGCTCCTCTTAGCATGATAAAGAAGATTCAAAGAGAGTGAGATGCCAGCTCCTTTCATTCAGTCAGTAGCTTCAAACATTTCTGGTATATGAATAAAATGATGTTTTTCAATGGCAAAAATCAATGAATATTGTAAATGCACAAACAGTAATTTCTCCGCATTGCAAGGTGCAAGTCTGAAATTTTTTGCTTTTTCCTGCTCCTCTTAGCATGATAAAGAAGATTCAAAGAGAGTGAGATGCCAGCTACTTTCATTCAGTCAGTAGCTTCAATCATTTCTGGACGTTTTTCAATGGTAAAAATCAATGAATATTGTAAATGCACAAACAGTAATTTCTCCACATTGCAAGGTGCAATTCTGAAATTTTTTGCTTTTTCCTGCTCCTCTTAGCATGATAAAGAAGATTCAAAGAGAGTGAGATGCCAGCTCCTTTCATTCAGTCAGTAGCTTCAAACATTTCTGGTATATGAATAACATGATGTTTTTCAATGGTAAAAATCAATGAATATTGTAAATGCACAAACAGTAATTTCTCCGCATTGCAAGGTGCAATTCTGAAATTTTTTGCTTTTTCCTGCTCCTCTTAGCATGATAAAGAAGATTCAAAGAGAGTGAGATGCCAGCTCCTTTCATTCAGTCAGTAGCTTCAATCATTTCTGGATGTTTTTCAATGGCAAAAATCAATGAATATTGTAAATGCACAAACTGTAATTTCTCCGCATTGCAAGGTGCAATTCTGAAATTTTTTGCTTTTTCCTGCTCCTCTTAGCATGTTAAAGAAGATTCAAAGAGAGTGAGATGCCAGCTCCTTTCATTCAGTCAGTAGCTTCAATCATTTCTGGATGTTTTTCAATGGCAAAAATCAATGAATATTGTAAATGCACAAACTGTAATTTCTCCGCATTGCAAGGTGCAATTCTGAAATTTTTTGCTTTTTCCTGCTCCTCTTAGCATGTTAAAGAAGATTCAAAGAGAGTGAGATGCCAGCTCCTTTCATTCAGTCAGTAGCTTCAATCATTTCTGGACGTTTTTCAGTGGCAAAAATCAATGAATATTGTAAATGCACAAACAGTAATTTCTCCGCATTGCAAGGTGCAATTCTGAAATTTTTTGCTTTTTCCTGCTCCTCTTAGCATGATAAAGAAGATTCAAAGAGAGTGAGATGCCAGCTCCTTTCATTCAGTCAGTACCTTCAATCATTTCTGGACGTTTTTCAATGGCAAAAATCAATGAATATTGTAAATGCACAAACAGTAATTTCTCCGCATTGCAAGGTGCAAGTCTGAAATTTTTTGCTTTTTCCTGCTCCTCTTAGCATGATAAAGAAGATTCAAAGAGAGTGAGATGCCAGCTACTTTCATTCAGTCAGTAGCTTCAATCATTTCTGGACGTTTTTCAATGGTAAAAATCAATGAATATTGTAAATGCACAAACAGTAATTTCTCCACATTGCAAGGTGCAATTCTGAAATTTTTTGCTTTTTCCTGCTCCTCTTAGCATGATAAAGAAGATTCAAAGAGAGTGAGATGCCAGCTCCTTTCATTCAGTCAGTAGCTTCAAACATTTCTGGTATATGAATAACATGATGTTTTTCAATGGCAAAAATCAATGAATATTGTAAATGCACAAACAGTAATTTCTCCGCATTGCAAGGTGCAATTCTGAAATTTTTTGCTTTTTCCTGCTCCTCTTAGCATGATAAAGAAGATTCAAAGAGAGTGAGATGCCAGCTCCTTTCATTCAGTCAGTAGCTTCAATCATTTCTGGACGTTTTTCAATGGCAAAAATCAATGAATATTGTAAATGCACAAACAGTAATTTCTCTGCATTGCAAGGTGCAATTCTGAAATTTTTTGCTTTTTCCTGCTCCTCTTAGCATGATAAAGAAGATTCAAAGAGAGTGAGATGCCAGCTCCTTTCGTTCAGTCAGTAGCTTCAATCATTTCTGGACGTTTTTCAATGGCAAAAATCATTGAATATTATAAATGCACAAACAGTAATTTCTCCGCATAGCAAGGTGCAATTCTGAAATTTTTTACTTTTTCCTGCTCCTCTTAGCATGATAAAGAAGATTCAAAGAGAGTGAGATGCCAGCTCCTTTCATTCAGTCAGTAGCTTCAATCATTTCTGGTATATGAATAACATGATGTTTTTCAATGGCAAAAATCAATGAATATTGTAAATGCACAAACAGTAATTTCTCCGCATTGCAAGGTGCAATTCTGAAATTTTTTGCTTTTTCCTGCTCCTCTTAGCATGATAAAGAAGATTCAAAGAGAGTGAGATGCCAGCTCCTTTCATTCAGTCAGTAGCTTCAATCATTTCTGGACGTTTTTCAATGGCAAAAATCAATGAATATTGTAAATGCACAAACAGTAATTTCTCCGCATTGCAAGGTGCAATTCTGAAATTTTTTGGTTTTTCCTGCTCCTCTTAGCATGATAAAGAAGATTCAAAGAGAGTGAGATGCCAGCTACTTTCATTCAGTCAGTAGCTTCAAACATTTCTGGTATATGAATAACATATTGTTTTTCAATGGCAAAAATCAATGAATATTGTAAATGCACAAACAGTAATTTCTCCGCATTGCAAGGTGCAAGTCTGAAATTTTTTGCTTTTTCCTGCTCCTCTTAGCATGATAAAGAAGATTCAAAGAGAGTGAGATGCCAGCTACTTTCATTCAGTCAGTAGCTTCAATCATTTCTGGACGTTTTTCAATGGTAAAAATCAATGAATATTGTAAATGCACAAACAGTAATTTCTCCACATTGCAAGGTGCAATTCTGAAATTTTTTGCTTTTTCCTGCTCCTCTTAGCATGATAAAGAAGATTCAAAGAGAGTGAGATGCCAGCTCCTTTCATTCAGTCAGTAGCTTCAAACATTTCTGGTATATGAATAACATGATGTTTTTCAATGGCAAAAATCAATGAATATTGTAAATGCACAAACAGTAATTTCTCCACATTGCAAGGTGCAATTCTGAAATTTTTTGCTTTTTCCTGCTCCTCTTAGCATGATAAAGAACATTCAAAGAGAGTGAGATGCCAGCTCCTTTCATTCAGTCAGTAGCTTCAATCATTTCTGGATGTTTTTCAATGGCAAAAATCAATGAATATTGTAAATGCACAAACTGTAATTTCTCCGCATTGCAAGGTGCAATTCTGAAATTTTTTGCTTTTTCCTGCTCCTCTTAGCATGATAAAGAAGATTCAAAGAGAGTGAGATGCCAGCTCCTTTCATTCAGTCAGTAGCTTCAATCATTTCTGGACGTTTTTCAATGGCAAAAATCAATGAATATTGTAAATGCACAAACAGTAATTTCTCCGCATTGCAAGGTGCAATTCTGAAATTTTTTGCTTTTTCCTGCTCCTCTTAGCATGATAAAGAAGATTCAAAGAGAGTGAGATGCCAGCTCCTTTCATTCAGTCAGTACCTTCAATCATTTCTGGACGTTTTTCAATGGCAAAAATCAATGAATATTGTAAATGCACAAACAGTAATTTCTCCGCATTGCAAGGTGCAATTCTGAAATTTTTTGCTTTTTCCCGCTCCTCTTAGCATGATAAAGAAGATTCAAAGAGAGTGAGGTGCCAGCTCCTTTCATTCAGTCAGTAGCTTCAAACATTTCTGGTATATGAATAACATGTTTTTCAATGGCAAAAATCAATGAATATTGTAAATGCACAAACAGTAATTTCTCCGCATTGCAAGGTGCAATTCTGAAATTTTTTGATTTTTCCTGCTCCTCTTAGCATGATAAAGAAGATTCAAAGAGAGTGAGATGCCAGCTCCTTTCATTCAGTCAGTAGCTTCAATCATTTCTGGACGTTTTTCAATGGCAAAAATCAATGAATATTGTAAATGCACAAACAGTAATTTCTCCGCATTGCAAGGTGCAATTCTGAAATTTTTTGCTTTTTCCTGCTCCTCTTAGCATGATAAAGAAGATTCAAAGAGAGTGAGATGCCAGCTCCTTTCATTCAGTCAGTAGCTTCAAACATTTCTGGTATATGAATAACATGATGTTTTTCAATGGCAAAAATCAATGAATATTGTAAATGCACAAACAGTAATTTCTCCGCATTGCAAGGTGCAATTCTGAAATTTTTTGCTTTTTCCTGCTCCTCTTAGCATGATAAAGAAGATTCAAAGAGAGTGAGATGCCAGCTCCTTTCATTCAGTCAGTAGCTTCAAACATTTCTGGTATATGAATAAAATGATGTTTTTCAATGGCAAAAATCAATGAATATTGTAAATGCACAAACAGTAATTTCTCCGCATTGCAAGGTGCAAGTCTGAAATTTTTTGCTTTTTCCTGCTCCTCTTAGCATGATAAAGAAGATTCAAAGAGAGTGAGATGCCAGCTACTTTCATTCAGTCAGTAGCTTCAATCATTTCTGGACGTTTTTCAATGGTAAAAATCAATGAATATTGTAAATGCACAAACAGTAATTTCTCCACATTGCAAGGTGCAATTCTGAAATTTTTTGCTTTTTCCTGCTCCTCTTAGCATGATAAAGAAGATTCAAAGAGAGTGAGATGCCAGCTCCTTTCATTCAGTCAGTAGCTTCAAACATTTCTGGTATATGAATAACATGATGTTTTTCAATGGCAAAAATCAATGAATATTGTAAATGCACAAACAGTAATTTCTCCGCATTGCAAGGTGCAATTCTGAAATTTTTTGCTTTTTCCTGCTCCTCTTAGCATGATAAAGAAGATTCAAAGAGAGTGAGATGCCAGCTCCTTTCATTCAGTCAGTAGCTTCAAACATTTCTGGTATATGAATAAAATGATGTTTTTCAATGGCAAAAATCAATGAATATTGTAAATGCACAAACAGTAATTTCTCCGCATTGCAAGGTGCAAGTCTGAAATTTTTTGCTTTTTCCTGCTCCTCTTAGCATGATAAAGAAGATTCAAAGAGAGTGAGATGCCAGCTACTTTCATTCAGTCAGTAGCTTCAATCATTTCTGGACGTTTTTCAATGGTAAAAATCAATGAATATTGTAAATGCACAAACAGTAATTTCTCCACATTGCAAGGTGCAATTCTGAAATTTTTTGCTTTTTCCTGCTCCTCTTAGCATGATAAAGAAGATTCAAAGAGAGTGAGATGCCAGCTCCTTTCATTCAGTCAGTAGCTTCAAACATTTCTGGTATATGAATAACATGATGTTTTTCAATGGCAAAAATCAATGAATATTGTAAATGCACAAACAGTAATTTCTCCGCATTGCAAGGTGCAATTCTGAAATTTTTTGCTTTTTCCTGCTCCTCTTAGCATGATAAAGAAGATTCAAAGAGAGTGAGATGCCAGCTCCTTTCATTCAGTCAGTAGCTTCAATCATTTCTGGATGTTTTTCAATGGCAAAAATCAATGAATATTGTAAATGCACAAACTGTAATTTCTCCGCATTGCAAGGTGCAATTCTGAAATTTTTTGCTTTTTCCTGCTCCTCTTAGCATGTTAAAGAAGATTCAAAGAGAGTGAGATGCCAGCTCCTTTCATTCAGTCAGTAGCTTCAATCATTTCTGGACGTTTTTCAGTGGCAAAAATCAATGAATATTGTAAATGCACAAACAGTAATTTCTCCGCATTGCAAGGTGCAATTCTGAAATTTTTTGCTTTTTCCTGCTCCTCTTAGCATGATAAAGAAGATTCAAAGAGAGTGAGATGCCAGCTCCTTTCATTCAGTCAGTACCTTCAATCATTTCTGGACGTTTTTCAATGGCAAAAATCAATGAATATTGTAAATGCACAAACAGTAATTTCTCCGCATTGCAAGGTGCAAGTCTGAAATTTTTTGCTTTTTCCTGCTCCTCTTAGCATGATAAAGAAGATTCAAAGAGAGTGAGATGCCAGCTACTTTCATTCAGTCAGTAGCTTCAATCATTTCTGGACGTTTTTCAATGGTAAAAATCAATGAATATTGTAAATGCACAAACAGTAATTTCTCCACATTGCAAGGTGCAATTCTGAAATTTTTTGCTTTTTCCTGCTCCTCTTAGCATGATAAAGAAGATTCAAAGAGAGTGAGATGCCAGCTCCTTTCATTCAGTCAGTAGCTTCAAACATTTCTGGTATATGAATAACATGATGTTTTTCAATGGCAAAAATCAATGAATATTGTAAATGCACAAACAGTAATTTCTCCGCATTGCAAGGTGCAATTCTGAAATTTTTTGCTTTTTCCTGCTCCTCTTAGCATGATAAAGAAGATTCAAAGAGAGTGAGATGCCAGCTCCTTTCATTCAGTCAGTAGCTTTAATCATTTCTGGACGTTTTTCAATGGCAAAAATCAAAGAATATTGTAAATGCACAAACAGTAATTTCTCTGCATTGCAAGGTGCAATTCTGAAATTTTTTGCTTTTTCCTGCTCCTCTTAGCATGATAAAGAAGATTCAAAGAGAGTGAGATGTCAGCTCCTTTCATTCAGTCAGTAGCTTCAAACATTTCTGGTATATGAATAACATGATGTTTTTCAATGGCAAAAATCAATGAATATTGTAAATGCACAAACAGTAATTTCTCCGCATTGCAAGGTGCAATTCTGAAATTTTTTGCTTTTTCCTGCTCCTCTTAGCATGATAAAGAATATTCAAAGAGAGTGAGATGCCAGCTCCTTTCATTCAGTCAGTAGCTTCAATCATTTCTGGACGTTTTTCAATGGCAAAAATCAATGAATATTGTAAATGCACAAACAGTAATTTCTCTGCATTGCAAGGTGCAATTCTGAAATTTTTTGCTTTTTCCTGCTCCTCTTAGCATGATAAAGAAGATTCAAAGAGAGTGAGATGCCAGCTCCTTTCGTTCAGTCAGTAGATTCAATCATTTCTGGACGTTTTTCAATGGCAAAAATCATTGAATATTATAAATGCACAAACAGTAATTTCTCCGCATAGCAAGGTGCAATTCTGAAATTTTTTACTTTTTCCTGCTCCTCTTAGCATGATAAAGAAGATTCAAAGAGAGTGAGATGCCAGCTCCTTTCATTCAGTCAGTAGCTTCAATCATTTCTGGTATATGAATAACATGATGTTTTTCAATGGCAAAAATCAATGAATATTGTAAATGCACAAACAGTAATTTCTCCGCATTGCAAGGTGCAATTCTGAAATTTTTTGCTTTTTCCTGCTCCTCTTAGCATGATAAAGAAGATTCAAAGAGAGTGAGATGCCAGCTCCTTTCATTCAGTCAGTAGCTTCAATCATTTCTGGACGTTTTTCAATGGCAAAAATCAATGAATATTGTAAATGCACAAACAGTAATTTCTCCGCATTGCAAGGTGCAATTCTGAAATTTTTTGGTTTTTCCTGCTCCTCTTAGCATGATAAAGAAGATTCAAAGAGAGTGAGATGCCAGCTACTTTCATTCAGTCAGTAGCTTCAAACATTTCTGGTATATGAATAACATAATGTTTTTCAATGGCAAAAATCAATGAATATTGTAAATGCACAAACAGTAATTTCTCCGCATTGCAAGGTGCAAGTCTGAAATTTTTTGCTTTTTCCTGCTCCTCTTAGCATGATAAAGAAGATTCAAAGAGAGTGAGATGCCAGCTACTTTCATTCAGTCAGTAGCTTCAATCATTTCTGGACGTTTTTCAATGGTAAAAATCAATGAATATTGTAAATGCACAAACAGTAATTTCTCCACATTGCAAGGTGCAATTCTGAAATTTTTTGCTTTTTCCTGCTCCTCTTAGCATGATAAAGAAGATTCAAAGAGAGTGAGATGCCAGCTCCTTTCATTCAGTCAGTAGCTTCAAACATTTCTGGTATATGAATAACATGATGTTTTTCAATGGCAAAAATCAATGAATATTGTAAATGCACAAACAGTAATTTCTCCACATTGCAAGGTGCAAT
This sequence comes from Phyllobates terribilis, assembly GCF_046119375.1. Lineage (NCBI taxonomy): Eukaryota > Metazoa > Chordata > Amphibia > Anura > Dendrobatidae > Phyllobates > Phyllobates terribilis. The sequence continues at coordinate 12,888 of NW_027370548.1, read as the reverse complement.
TCTGAAATTTTTTGCTTTTTCCTGCTCCTCTTAGCATGATAAAGAACATTCAAAGAGAGTGAGATGCCAGCTCCTTTCATTCAGTCAGTAGCTTCAATCATTTCTGGATGTTTTTCAATGGCAAAAATCAATGAATATTGTAAATGCACAAACTGTAATTTCTCCGCATTGCAAGGTGCAATTCTGAAATTTTTTGCTTTTTCCTGCTCCTCTTAGCATGATAAAGAAGATTCAAAGAGAGTGAGATGCCAGCTCCTTTCATTCAGTCAGTAGCTTCAATCATTTCTGGACGTTTTTCAATGGCAAAAATCAATGAATATTGTAAATGCACAAACAGTAATTTCTCCGCATTGCAAGGTGCAATTCTGAAATTTTTTGCTTTTTCCTGCTCCTCTTAGCATGATAAAGAAGATTCAAAGAGAGTGAGATGCCAGCTCCTTTCATTCAGTCAGTACCTTCAATCATTTCTGGACGTTTTTCAATGGCAAAAATCAATGAATATTGTAAATGCACAAACAGTAATTTCTCCGCATTGCAAGGTGCAATTCTGAAATTTTTTGCTTTTTCCCGCTCCTCTTAGCATGATAAAGAAGATTCAAAGAGAGTGAGGTGCCAGCTCCTTTCATTCAGTCAGTAGCTTCAAACATTTCTGGTATATGAATAACATGTTTTTCAATGGCAAAAATCAATGAATATTGTAAATGCACAAACAGTAATTTCTCCGCATTGCAAGGTGCAATTCTGAAATTTTTTGATTTTTCCTGCTCCTCTTAGCATGATAAAGAAGATTCAAAGAGAGTGAGATGCCAGCTCCTTTCATTCAGTCAGTAGCTTCAATCATTTCTGGACGTTTTTCAATGGCAAAAATCAATGAATATTGTAAATGCACAAACAGTAATTTCTCCGCATTGCAAGGTGCAATTCTGAAATTTTTTGCTTTTTCCTGCTCCTCTTAGCATGATAAAGAAGATTCAAAGAGAGTGAGATGCCAGCTCCTTTCATTCAGTCAGTAGCTTCAAACATTTCTGGTATATGAATAACATGATGTTTTTCAATGGCAAAAATCAATGAATATTGTAAATGCACAAACAGTAATTTCTCCGCATTGCAAGGTGCAATTCTGAAATTTTTTGCTTTTTCCTGCTCCTCTTAGCATGATAAAGAAGATTCAAAGAGAGTGAGATGCCAGCTCCTTTCATTCAGTCAGTAGCTTCAAACATTTCTGGTATATGAATAAAATGATGTTTTTCAATGGCAAAAATCAATGAATATTGTAAATGCACAAACAGTAATTTCTCCGCATTGCAAGGTGCAAGTCTGAAATTTTTTGCTTTTTCCTGCTCCTCTTAGCATGATAAAGAAGATTCAAAGAGAGTGAGATGCCAGCTACTTTCATTCAGTCAGTAGCTTCAATCATTTCTGGACGTTTTTCAATGGTAAAAATCAATGAATATTGTAAATGCACAAACAGTAATTTCTCCACATTGCAAGGTGCAATTCTGAAATTTTTTGCTTTTTCCTGCTCCTCTTAGCATGATAAAGAAGATTCAAAGAGAGTGAGATGCCAGCTCCTTTCATTCAGTCAGTAGCTTCAAACATTTCTGGTATATGAATAACATGATGTTTTTCAATGGCAAAAATCAATGAATATTGTAAATGCACAAACAGTAATTTCTCCGCATTGCAAGGTGCAATTCTGAAATTTTTTGCTTTTTCCTGCTCCTCTTAGCATGATAAAGAAGATTCAAAGAGAGTGAGATGCCAGCTCCTTTCATTCAGTCAGTAGCTTCAATCATTTCTGGATGTTTTTCAATGGCAAAAATCAATGAATATTGTAAATGCACAAACTGTAATTTCTCCGCATTGCAAGGTGCAATTCTGAAATTTTTTGCTTTTTCCTGCTCCTCTTAGCATGATAAAGAAGATTCAAAGAGAGTGAGATGCCAGCTCCTTTCATTCAGTCAGTACCTTCAATCATTTCTGGACGTTTTTCAATGGCAAAAATCAATGAATATTGTAAATGCACAAACAGTAATTTCTCCGCATTGCAAGGTGCAATTCTGAAATTTTTTGCTTTTTCCCGCTCCTCTTAGCATGATAAAGAAGATTCAAAGAGAGTGAGGTGCCAGCTCCTTTCATTCAGTCAGTAGCTTCAAACATTTCTGGTATATGAATAACATGTTTTTCAATGGCAAAAATCAATGAATATTGTAAATGCACAAACAGTAATTTCTCCGCATTGCAAGGTGCAATTCTGAAATTTTTTGATTTTTCCTGCTCCTCTTAGCATGATAAAGAAGATTCAAAGAGAGTGAGATGCCAGCTCCTTTCATTCAGTCAGTAGCTTCAATCATTTCTGGACGTTTTTCAATGGCAAAAATCAATGAATATTGTAAATGCACAAACAGTAATTTCTCCGCATTGCAAGGTGCAATTCTGAAATTTTTTGCTTTTTCCTGCTCCTCTTAGCATGATAAAGAAGATTCAAAGAGAGTGAGATGCCAGCTCCTTTCATTCAGTCAGTAGCTTCAAACATTTCTGGTATATGAATAACATGATGTTTTTCAATGGCAAAAATCAATGAATATTGTAAATGCACAAACAGTAATTTCTCCGCATTGCAAGGTGCAATTCTGAAATTTTTTGCTTTTTCCTGCTCCTCTTAGCATGATAAAGAAGATTCAAAGAGAGTGAGATGCCAGCTCCTTTCATTCAGTCCGTAGCTTCAAACATTTCTGGTATATGAATAAAATGATGTTTTTCAATGGCAAAAATCAATGAATATTGTAAATGCACAAACAGTAATTTCTCCGCATTGCAAGGTGCAAGTCTGAAATTTTTTGCTTTTTCCTGCTCCTCTTAGCATGATAAAGAAGATTCAAAGAGAGTGAGATGCCAGCTACTTTCATTCAGTCAGTAGCTTCAATCATTTCTGGACGTTTTTCAATGGTAAAAATCAATGAATATTGTAAATGCACAAACAGTAATTTCTCCACATTGCAAGGTGCAATTCTGAAATTTTTTGCTTTTTCCTGCTCCTCTTAGCATGATAAAGAAGATTCAAAGAGAGTGAGATGCCAGCTCCTTTCATTCAGTCAGTAGCTTCAAACATTTCTGGTATATGAATAACATGATGTTTTTCAATGGCAAAAATCAATGAATATTGTAAATGCACAAACAGTAATTTCTCCGCATTGCAAGGTGCAATTCTGAAATTTTTTGCTTTTTCCTGCTCCTCTTAGCATGATAAAGAAGATTCAAAGAGAGTGAGATGCCAGCTCCTTTCATTCAGTCAGTAGCTTCAATCATTTCTGGATGTTTTTCAATGGCAAAAATCAATGAATATTGTAAATGCACAAACTGTAATTTCTCCGCATTGCAAGGTGCAATTCTGAAATTTTTTGCTTTTTCCTGCTCCTCTTAGCATGTTAAAGAAGATTCAAAGAGAGTGAGATGCCAGCTCCTTTCATTCAGTCAGTAGCTTCAATCATTTCTGGACGTTTTTCAGTGGCAAAAATCAATGAATATTGTAAATGCACAAACAGTAATTTCTCCGCATTGCAAGGTGCAATTCTGAAATTTTTTGCTTTTTCCTGCTCCTCTTAGCATGATAAAGAAGATTCAAAGAGAGTGAGATGCCAGCTCCTTTCATTCAGTCAGTACCTTCAATCATTTCTGGACGTTTTTCAATGGCAAAAATCAATGAATATTGTAAATGCACAAACAGTAATTTCTCCGCATTGCAAGGTGCAAGTCTGAAATTTTTTGCTTTTTCCTGCTCCTCTTAGCATGATAAAGAAGATTCAAAGAGAGTGAGATGCCAGCTACTTTCATTCAGTCAGTAGCTTCAATCATTTCTGGACGTTTTTCAATGGTAAAAATCAATGAATATTGTAAATGCACAAACAGTAATTTCTCCACATTGCAAGATGCAATTCTGAAATTTTTTGCTTTTTCCTGCTCCTCTTAGCATGATAAAGAAGATTCAAAGAGAGTGAGATGCCAGCTCCTTTCATTCAGTCAGTAGCTTCAAACATTTCTGGTATATGAATAACATGATGTTTTTCAATGGCAAAAATCAATGAATATTGTAAATGCACAAACAGTAATTTCTCCGCATTGCAAGGTGCAATTCTGAAATTTTTTGCTTTTTCCTGCTCCTCTTAGCATGATAAAGAAGATTCAAAGAGAGTGAGATGCCAGCTCCTTTCATTCAGTCAGTAGCTTCAATCATTTCTGGACGTTTTTCAATGGCAAAAATCAATGAATATTGTAAATGCACAAACAGTAATTTCTCTGCATTGCAAGGTGCAATTCTGAAATTTTTTGCTTTTTCCTGCTCCTCTTAGCATGATAAAGAAGATTCAAAGAGAGTGAGATGCCAGCTCCTTTCGTTCAGTCAGTAGCTTCAATCATTTCTGGACGTTTTTCAATGGCAAAAATCATTGAATATTATAAATGCACAAACAGTAATTTCTCCGCATAGCAAGGTGCAATTCTGAAATTTTTTACTTTTTCCTGCTCCTCTTAGCATGATAAAGAAGATTCAAAGAGAGTGAGATGCCAGCTCCTTTCATTCAGTCAGTAGCTTCAATCATTTCTGGTATATGAATAACATGATGTTTTTCAATGGCAAAAATCAATGAATATTGTAAATGCACAAACAGTAATTTCTCCGCATTGCAAGGTGCAATTCTGAAATTTTTTGCTTTTTCCTGCTCCTCTTAGCATGATAAAGAAGATTCAAAGAGAGTGAGATGCCAGCTACTTTCATTCAGTCAGTAGCTTCAATCATTTCTGGACTTTTTTCAATGGTAAAAATCAATGAATATTGTAAATGCACAAACAGTAATTTCTCCACATTGCAAGGTGCAATTCTGAAATTTTTTGCTTTTTCCTGCTCCTCTTAGCATGATAAAGAAGATTCAAAGAGAGTGAGATGCCAGCTCCTTTCATTCAGTCAGTAGCTTCAAACATTTCTGGTATATGAATAACATGATGTTTTTCAATGGCAAAAATCAATGAATATTTTAAATGCACAAACAGTAATTTCTCCGCATTGCAAGGTGCAATTCTGAAATTTTTTGCTTTTTCCTGCTCCTCTTAGCATGATAAAGAAGATTCAAAGAGAGTGAGATGCCAGCTCCTTTCATTCAGTCAGTAGCTTCAAACATTTCTGGTATATGAATAACATGATGTTTTTCAATGGCAAAAATCAATGAATATTGTAAATGCACAAACAGTAATTTCTCCGCATTGCAAGGTGCAAGTCTGAAATTTTTTGCTTTTTCCTGCTCCTCTTAGCATGATAAAGAAGATTCAAAGAGAGTGAGATGCCAGCTACTTTCATTCAGTCAGTAGCTTCAATCATTTCTGGACGTTTTTCAATGGTAAAAATCAATGAATATTGTAAATGCACAAACAGTAATTTCTCCACATTGCAAGGTGCAATTCTGAAATTTTTTGCTTTTTCCTGCTCCTCTTAGCATGATAAAGAAGATTCAAAGAGAGTGAGATGCCAGCTCCTTTCATTCAGTCAGTAGCTTCAAACATTTCTGGTATATGAATAACATGATGTTTTTCAATGGCAAAAATCAATGAATATTGTAAATGCACAAACAGTAATTTCTCCGCATTGCAAGGTGCAATTCTGAAATTTTTTGCTTTTTCCTGCTCCTCTTAGCATGATAAAGAAGATTCAAAGAGAGTGAGATGCCAGCTCCTTTCATTCAGTCAGTAGCTTCAATCATTTCTGGATGTTTTTCAATGGCAAAAATCAATGAATATTGTAAATGCACAAACTGTAATTTCTCCGCATTGCAAGGTGCAATTCTGAAATTTTTTGCTTTTTCCTGCTCCTCTTAGCATGATAAAGAAGATTCAAAGAGAGTGAGATGCCAGCTCCTTTCATTCAGTCAGTAGCTTCAATCATTTCTGGACGTTTTTCAATGGCAAAAATCAATGAATATTGTAAATGCACAAACAGTAATTTCTCCGCATTGCAAGGTGCAATTCTGAAATTTTTTGCTTTTTCCTGCTCCTCTTAGCATGATAAACAAGATTCAAAGAGAGTGAGATGCCAGCTCCTTTCATTCAGTCAGTAGCTTCAAACATTTCTGGTATATGAATAACATGATGTTTTTCAATGGCAAAAATCAATGAATATTGTAAATGCACAAACAGTAATTTCTCCGCATTGCAAGGTGCAATTCTGAAATTTTTTGCTTTTTCCTGCTCCTCTTAGCATGATAAAGAAGATTCAAAGAGAGTGAGATGCCAGCTCCTTTCATTCAGTCAGTAGCTTCAATCATTTCTGGACGTTTTTCAATGGCAAAAATCAATGAATATTGTAAATGCACAAACAGTAATTTCTCCGCATTGCAAGGTGCAATTCTGAAATTTTTTGCTTTTTCCTGCTCCTCTTAGCATGATAAACAAGATTCAAAGAGAGTGAGATGCCAGCTCCTTTCATTCAGTCAGTAGCTTCAATCATTTCTGGACGTTTTTCAATGGCAAAAATCAATGAATATTGTAAATGCACATACAGTAATTTCTCCGCATTGCAAGGTGCAATTCTGAAATTTTTTGCTTTTTCCTGCTCCTCTTAGCATGATAAAGAAGATTCAAAGAGAGTGAGATGCCAGCTCCTTTCATTCAGTCAGTAGCTTCAATCATTTCTGGACGTTTTTCAATGGCAAAAATCAATGAATATTGTAAATGCACAAACAGTAATTTCTCCGCATTGCAAGGTGCAATTCTGAAATTTTTTGCTTTTTCCTGCTCCTCTTAGCATGATAAAGAAGATTCAAAGAGAGTGAGATGCCAGCTCCTTTCATTCAGTCAGTAGCTTCAAACATTTCTGGTATATGAATAACATGATGTTTTTCAATGGCAAAAATCAATGAATATTGTAAATGCACAAACAGTAATTTCTCCGCATTGCAAGGTGCAATTCTGAAATTTTTTGCTTTTTCCTGCTCCTCTTAGCATGATAAAGAAGATTCAAAGAGAGTGAGATGCCAGCTCCTTTCGTTCAGTCAGTAGCTTCAATCATTTCTGGATGTTTTTCAATGGCAAAAATCATTGAATATTATAAATGCACAAACAGTAATTTCTCCGCATTGCAAGGTGCAATTCTGAAATTTTTTGCTTTTTCCTGCTCCTCTTAGCATGATAAAGAAGATTCAAAGAGAGTGAGATGCCAGCTCCTTTCATTCAGTCAGTAGCTTCAAACATTTCTGGTATATGAATAACATGATGTTTTTCAATGGCAAAAATCAATGAATATTGTAAATGCACAAACAGTAATTTCTCCGCATTGCAAGGTGCAAGTCTGAAATTTTTTGCTTTTTCCTGCTCCTCTTAGCATGATAAAGAAGATTCAAAGAGAGTGAGATGCCAGCTACTTTCATTCAGTCAGTAGCTTCAATCATTTCTGGACGTTTTTCAATGGTAAAAATCAATGAATATTGTAAATGCACAAACAGTAATTTCTCCACATTGCAAGGTGCAATTCTGAAATTTTTTGCTTTTTCCTGCTCCTCTTAGCATGATAAAGAAGATTCAAAGAGAGTGAGATGCCAGCTCCTTTCATTCAGTCAGTAGCTTCAAACATTTCTGGTATATGAATAACATGATGTTTTTCAATGGCAAAAATCAATGAATATTGTAAATGCACAAACAGTAATTTCTCCGCATTGCAAGGTGCAATTCTGAAATTTTTTGCTTTTTCCTGCTCCTCTTAGCATGATAAAGAAGATTCAAAGAGAGTGAGATGCCAGCTCCTTTCATTCAGTCAGTAGCTTCAAACATTTCTGGTATATGAATAACATGATGTTTTTCAATGGCAAAAATCAATGAATATTGTAAATGCACAAACAGTAATTTCTCCGCATTGCAAGGTGCAAGTCTGAAATTTTTTGCTTTTTCCTGCTCCTCTTAGCATGATAAAGAAGATTCAAAGAGAGTGAGATGCCAGCTACTTTCATTCAGTCAGTAGCTTCAATCATTTCTGGACGTTTTTCAATGGTAAAAATCAATGAATATTGTAAATGCACAAACAGTAATTTCTCCACATTGCAAGGTGCAATTCTGAAATTTTTTGCTTTTTCCTGCTCCTCTTAGCATGATAAAGAAGATTCAAAGAGAGTGAGATGCCAGCTCCTTTCATTCAGTCAGTAGCTTCAAACATTTCTGGTATATGAATAACATGATGTTTTTCAATGGCAAAAATCAATGAATATTGTAAATGCACAAACAGTAATTTCTCCGCATTGCAAGGTGCAATTCTGAAATTTTTTGCTTTTTCCTGCTCCTCTTAGCATGATAAAGAAGATTCAAAGAGAGTGAGATGCCAGCTCCTTTCATTCAGTCAGTAGCTTCAATCATTTCTGGATGTTTTTCAATGGCAAAAATCAATGAATATTGTAAATGCACAAACTGTAATTTCTCCGCATTGCAAGGTGCAATTCTGAAATTTTTTGCTTTTTCCTGCTCCTCTTAGCATGATAAAGAAGATTCAAAGAGAGTGAGATGCCAGCTCCTTTCATTCAGTCAGTAGCTTCAATCATTTCTGGACGTTTTTCAATGGCAAAAATCAATGAATATTGTAAATGCACAAACAGTAATTTCTCCGCATTGCAAGGTGCAATTCTGAAATCTTTTGCTTTTTCCTGCTCCTCTTAGCATGATAAACAAGATTCAAAGAGAGTGAGATGCCAGCTCCTTTCATTCAGTCAGTAGCTTCAAACATTTCTGGTATATGAATAACATGATGTTTTTCAATGGCAAAAATCAATGAATATTGTAAATGCACAAACAGTAATTTCTCCGCATTGCAAGGTGCAATTCTGAAATTTTTTGCTTTTTCCTGCTCCTCTTAGCATGATAAAGAAGATTCAAAGAGAGTGAGATGCCAGCTCCTTTCATTCAGTCAGTAGCTTCAAACATTTCTGGTATATGAATAACATGATGTTTTTCAATGGCAAAAATCAATGAATATTGTAAATGCACAAACAGTAATTTCTCCGCATTGCAAGGTGCAAGTCTGAAATTTTTTGCTTTTTCCTGCTCCTCTTAGCATGATAAAGAAGATTCAAAGAGAGTGAGATGCCAGCTACTTTCATTCAGTCAGTAGCTTCAATCATTTCTGGACGTTTTTCAATGGTAAAAATCAATGAATATTGTAAATGCACAAACAGTAATTTCTCCACATTGCAAGGTGCAATTCTGAAATTTTTTGCTTTTTCCTGCTCCTCTTAGCATGATAAAGAAGATTCAAAGAGAGTGAGATGCCAGCTCCTTTCATTCAGTCAGTAGCTTCAAACATTTCTGGTATATGAATAACATGATGTTTTTCAATGGCAAAAATCAATGAATATTGTAAATGCACAAACAGTAATTTCTCCGCATTGCAAGGTGCAATTCTGAAATTTTTTGCTTTTTCCTGCTCCTCTTAGCATGATAAAGAAGATTCAAAGAGAGTGAGATGCCAGCTCCTTTCATTCAGTCAGTAGCTTCAAACATTTCTGGTATATGAATAACATGATGTTTTTCAATGGCAAAAATCAATGAATATTGTAAATGCACAAACAGTAATTTCTCCGCATTGCAAGGTGCAAGTCTGAAATTTTTTGCTTTTTCCTGCTCCTCTTAGCATGATAAAGAAGATTCAAAGAGAGTGAGATGCCAGCTACTTTCATTCAGTCAGTAGCTTCAATCATTTCTGGACGTTTTTCAATGGTAAAAATCAATGAATATTGTAAATGCACAAACAGTAATTTCTCCACATTGCAAGGTGCAATTCTGAAATTTTTTGCTTTTTCCTGCTCCTCTTAGCATGATAAAGAAGATTCAAAGAGAGTGAGATGCCAGCTCCTTTCATTCAGTCAGTAGCTTCAAACATTTCTAGTATATGAATAACATGATGTTTTTCAATGGCAAAAATCAATGAATATTGTAAATGCACAAACAGTAATTTCTCCGCATTGCAAGGTGCAATTCTGAAATTTTTTGCTTTTTCCTGCTCCTCTTAGCATGATAAAGAAGATTCAAAGAGAGTGAGATGCCAGCTCCTTTCATTCAGTCAGTAGCTTCAATCATTTCTGGATGTTTTTCAATGGCAAAAATCAATGAATATTGTAAATGCACAAACTGTAATTTCTCCGCATTGCAAGGTGCAATTCTGAAATTTTTTGCTTTTTCCTGCTCCTCTTAGCATGATAAAGAAGATTCAAAGAGAGTGAGATGCCAGCTCCTTTCATTCAGTCAGTAGCTTCAATCATTTCTGGACGTTTTTCAATGGCAAAAATCAATGAATATTGTAAATGCACAAACAGTAATTTCTCCGCATTGCAAGGTGCAATTCTGAAATTTTTTGCTTTTTCCTGCTCCTCTTAGCATGATAAACAAGATTCAAAGAGAGTGAGATGCCAGCTCCTTTCATTTAGTCAGTAGCTTCAATCATTTCTGGACGTTTTTCAATGGCAAAAATCAATGAATATTGTAAATGCACAAACAGTAATTTCTCCGCATTGCAAGGTGCAATTCTGAAATTTTTTGCTTTTTCCTGCTCCTCTTAGCATGATAAAGAAGATTCAAAGAGAGTGAGATGCCAGCTCCTTTCATTCAGTCAGTAGCTTCAATCATTTCTGGACGTTTTTCAATGGCAAAAATCAATGAATATTGTAAATGCACAAACAGTAATTTCTCCGCATTGCAAGGTGCAATTCTGAAATTTTTTGCTTTTTCCTGCTCCTCTTAGCATGATAAAGAAGATTCAAAGAGAGTGAGATGCCAGCTCCTTTCATTCAGTCAGTAGCTTCAAACATTTCTGGTATATGAATAACATGATGTTTTTCAATGGCAAAAATCAATGAATATTGTAAATGCACAAACAGTAATTTCTCCGCATTGCAAGGTGCAATTCTGAAATTTTTTGCTTTTTCCTGCTCCTCTTAGCATGATAAAGAAGATTCAAAGAGAGTGAGATGCCAGCTCCTTTCGTTCAGTCAGTAGCTTCAATCATTTCTGGATGTTTTTCAATGGCAAAAATCATTGAATATTATAAATGCACAAACAGTAATTTCTCCGCATTGCAAGGTGCAATTCTGAAATTTTTTGCTTTTTCCTGCTCCTCTTAGCATGATAAAGAAGATTCAAAGAGAGTGAGATGCCAGCTCCTTTCATTCAGTCAGTAGCTTCAAACATTTCTGGTATATGAATAACATGATGTTTTTCAATGGCAAAAATCAATGAATATTGTAAATGCACAAACAATAATTTCTCCGCATTGCAAGGTGCAATTCTGAAATTTTTTGCTTTTTCCTGCTCCTCTTAGCATGATAAAGAAGATTCAAAGAGAGTGAGATGCCAGCTCCTTTCATTCAGTCAGTAGCTTCAATCATTTCTGGACGTTTTTCAGTGGCAAAAATCAATGAATATTGTAAATGCACAAACAGTAATTTCTCCGCATTGCAAGGTGCAATTCTGAAATTTTTTGCTTTTTCCTGCTCCTCTTAGCATGATAAAGAAGATTCAAAGAGAGTGAGATGCCAGCTCCTTTCATTCAGTCAGTAGCTTCAAACATTTCTGGTATATGAATAACATGATGTTTTTCAATGGCAAAAATCAATGAATATTGTAAATGCACAAACAGTAATTTCTCCGCATTGCAAGGTGCAAGTCTGAAATTTTTTGCTTTTTCCTGCTCCTCTTAGCATGATAAAGAAGATTCAAAGAGAGTGAGATGCCAGCTACTTTCATTCAGTCAGTAGCTTCAATCATTTCTGGACGTTTTTCAATGGTAAAAATCAATGAATATTGTAAATGCACAAACAGTAATTTCTCCACATTGCAAGGTGCAATTCTGAAATTTTTTGCTTTTTCCTGCTCCTCTTAGCATGATAAAGAAGATTCAAAGAGAGTGAGATGCCAGCTCCTTTCATTCAGTCAGTAGCTTCAAACATTTCTGGTATATGAATAACATGATGTTTTTCAATGGCAAAAATCAATGAATATTGTAAATGCACAAACAGTAATTTCTCCGCATTGCAAGGTGCAATTCTGAAATTTTTTGCTTTTTCCTGCTCCTCTTAGCATGATAAAGAAGATTCAAAGAGAGTGAGATGCCAGCTCCTTTCATTCAGTCAGTAGCTTCAATCATTTCTGGATGTTTTTCAATGGCAAAAATCAATGAATATTGTAAATGCACAAACTGTAATTTCTCCGCACTGCAAGATGCAATTCTGAAATTTTTTGCTTTTTCCTGCTCCTCTTAGCATGATAAAGAAGATTCAAAGAGAGTGAGATGCCAGCTCCTTTCATTCAGTCAGTAGCTTCAATCATTTCTGGACGTTTTTCAATGGCAAAAATCAATGAATATTGTAAATGCACAAACAGTAATTTCTCCGCATTGCAAGGTGCAATTCTGAAATTTTTTGCTTTTTCCTGCTCCTCTTAGCATGATAAAGAAGATTCAAAGAGAGTGAGATGCCAGCTCCTTTCATTCAGTCAGTAGCTTCAATCATTTCTGGACGTTTTTCAATGGCAAAAATCAATGAATATTGTAAATGCACAAACAGTAATTTCTCCGCATTGCAAGGTGCAATTCTGAAATTTTTTGCTTTTTCCTGCTCCTCTTAGCATGATAAAGAAGATTCAAAGAGAGTGAGATGCCAGCTCCTTTCATTCAGTCAGTAGCTTCAAACATTTCTGGTATATGAATAACATGATGTTTTTCAATGGCAAAAATCAATGAATATTGTAAATGCACAAACAGTAATTTCTCCGCATTGCAAGGTGCAATTCTGAAATTTTTTGCTTTTTCCTGCTCCTCTTAGCATGATAAAGAAGATTCAAAGAGAGTGAGATGCCAGCTCCTTTCATTCA